>NC_082642.1:136250094-136550464 GCF_028023285.1 Balaenoptera ricei
GTTTCCTTAAAGCCTTACAATATTAACTGGCTTTTCAAACCATGTACATGCATTACTTTAATAAAAAAATGAAAAATAAAAAAGAAATTGTGCTGTGTGTTGTGGGTTTATAGAATCTAAAGCAAAACATTGCTGCACTAAAATAACTTACAACCAGAAGAATGCCTTCTTTTTAAAAATTTTTTTTTTATTTTTAATTTTTTTATTGGAGTAAAATTGCTTTGCAATGGTGTGTTAGTTTCTGCTGTACAATGAAGTGAATCAGCTATATGTATACCTCTATCCCCTCCCTCTTGGACCTCCCTCCCACCCCCATCCCACCCACCTAGGTCGTCACAGGGCACCAAGCTGCACTCCCTGTGCTATACAGCAGGTTCCCACTAGCTATCTATTTTACACATAGTAGTGTATTTATGTCAAACCTAATCTCCCAATTTGTCCCCTTTGCCCCCTGTGTCCACAAGTCCGTTCTCTACATCTATGTCTCTATTCTTGCCCTACAAATAGGCCATTATAAGCATCTCAAGCAGAACATTCAGCTAAAAGTAACAGAGTGCCTGACTAATGGTTAGATAATAATAATGACATTGATTTGCTTGTCCTAACAAGAACTCTGAAAGACTTTAGTCCCAGGGCTGGTCAGGGCATTGCGTAGATGTAATTCCCTTGGCTTTTTCTCTTGATTCCCATGTGACTGTGTCAACTCCCAGCACTACATTTCTCATCACAGTGTCCAACACTGGAAGAAAACAACTTGAAAATGAGGGCTCTATTACCCTATGTCTTTCTTAAAACAGTGAAAAGTGTTCCTGGAAAGCCCCTAGTTGAGTTACAGAGAGTAATGAAGTCCCAACATGAAAATTATATGCCTATACCAGTGGTTCTCAAAGTGCCATTTATAGGAACTTGTTACAAATCCAAATTCTCATGTCCCAAACCAATCCTCTGCCAGAGACTCTGGCATTGGAGTCTGCAGAGGATAACCAAGATCTTTAGGTAGTTTTGATGTATTCTGATGTCTGAAAATCACTGACTTAACACCAGTCATGATTCATTCTCAGAGGCTGGATATGAATGAGTGAGGTTTCTAATCATTCATCTCAGAATTCTCACTGATCTCTGGGCCCTTCTACATTTTTCTCATGATCTAAATAAACAATTAGGAGTCATAAAAGGCCAACAAATCTACAGATATGAAGTGCATAAAAATGATAGAGTTCATTATCATAGATATCATTTATCCTTTAGGGCTTTTGGTCACAAGTAACAAACATGAAGATTGAACTTGTATGGGCAGAAAAGGGAAAGAAAAGTGAATCACGTAAATCAGGTCTTGTAGGATTTGAGAAGTGTAAGTGATATAGTTGTAGATGGTCTCTCTTGACTTGTTCTTTTCCATGCAGACTTCAATCATGACGTTTGGTTTCTATGAACTCCAGGACTTCATTTATTAAAGTGCAGGTCTAGAGAAAATACAAGGTTTACTTTCCTTTCCCTAAGAGTATGATTAAAATTGTATGCCATAGGTGGGTCACTTGTCCTTTCTGTGTTAATCATCTTTACCATGGTAGTATTTTAGATGGCTTGGCTCAGGTCTAAATTACATGCCCATTCTTAGACTGGATTTATACTCCAGTTCCACGCTTAAGAATGGGGGAGATGTGGTTACCACCCATAATTTGGGAGAGGTCCTCTTTCCAGGACAACAGTGAATGGATTTGAGTGGCAAAAGTAAGTAATATCCATTCACATCTGTAAAGTTATCTATGAGGAATTGAATTCATAAGGATAATATCTGATCCTATACTTGAGTTCATAAATGCAGCTGTAGCTGTAGAGGATGTTGAAATTTCTTATTTATGATTGTGGAAAGGCTAATGATTTTTTTCCAAAGTAAATTCCATATACATTAACCATGTGATACATTAGCTAGAAAAAGTAATGAGGCTTTTGAAAATATTAAAAAAAAAACAAACAGAAAAACCACAGTGTCACTGAGTTATGTCCTTTGTAACATTTAACTTTCAAATGAATTATTTTCATCCCTCCCTCCACACTGCCCCAAACCAATTCCATGATCTCTCATCTGGGTTTTGTTATGCCTCCCCCTCATTAAGCTTAATCCGTCTATTATCTATTTTATAGGCGATCAGATTTTTAAAAATAGCTCTTTATTCTGGGATATTTTAACTTTACAGAAAAATGATTAAGGTAATACAGAGAATCACGGTGTACCCTTCAACTAGTTTCCTCCAGTGTCATCTTACCTGGCCATGGTACATTTTACCAAATAAGAAATCAACATTGGTACATGACTTTAAACTCCAGTTTCTCCAGTTAAACTTGAGTTTCACCACTTTTCCCACAAATGCCTTCTTTCTGTTTCAGAATCTACTCCAGGATACCGCATGGCATCTAGTTGTTATGTATCTCCAACCTCCTCTGGTCTGTGTGAATTTCTCAGTCTTTCTTCGTTTCCTTGTCAGATTTGAGGAATACTGGCCAGGGATGGTATAGAATATCCCCAGATTTGGATTTTTTCTTATGTTTTCCTCATGGTTAACTTGGGGTTATGGGTTTTTGGAAAGAATGACACAGATACGAAGTGATCTCATTATGTAATAGGGAATGCAGGATTTTGTCATAAAATTACTGGCGATGTTAACCTTCATCATTTGGTTAAGGTAATTTTTTCAGATTTCTTCACTGTAAAATTACTGTTTTTCCCTTTCAGTACTCCCTTCTCTGAAAGTATGTCTATCTCTATATCTCTATCTTTACAGTTATCAGCTTCAATCTTAAGCTATAATTTCTCTTTGTATAATGCTTTCATATATCAATGGCCCTTAAATTTGAAGTTTCTGTATGATTGAACACATGCATATACATACATTTATACAAAACCCCCAAAACATGTATACCCTGATTTTTAATGTCAGATGTGGTCTATTCAGAATTCACTAATTCTTAAGAAATGACAGTACTGGTAATCAAGTCAAAATTTCCTTTTAGAGAAGACAGCTCTGTGACAGGTTGCCAAGTATCTGGTGATTAAAATTTCTACCTGACAGGGAAGCATATTAAGTTGTATAGTTTTGAGTCACAAATACATTTATGGTAATTTTTTCTCATGGTCAGTTCTCACTTTTGAGGCCTAAAAAAACATTTAAAAACCTGTCTAAAATGAGAGTCTTTCAAATACTGGAAGGTTTTTATTATGAGCTGACTTGTGTTCCTGACAAATTCACATATTGAAATCCTTAACCTCATTACTTCAGAATGTGACTGTACTTGAAGATAGGGTTTTTAAACAGATGATTAAGTTAAAATGAGGCCTTTACATATGGGGCCCTAATCCGATATGACTGGTGTCCTTATAAGAGGAAATTTGAACGCAAGGGAGACAACCATGCACAAAGAGATGACCATGTGAAGACACAGGGAGAAGTCAGCTATCTGCAAGCCAAGGAGAGAGACGTCAGAGAGGAACAAACCTTCCAACTCCTTGATCACAGACTTCTAGCCTCCAGACCTGTGAGAAAATAAATTTCTGTTAGGTCACCCAGTCTGTGGTAATTTTTTATGGCAACCAGAGAAAACTAATCCAGCATCGGTTTTCTCTGAATTATTTCACATTAAATTTCTCCAATTCTTTCAACTGCTCGTCATAATAATATGGTGGCCAGCCGTCCCAGTCAGTGCTGGGCTATGCTGCTTTTAGCACTGGAATTCTCGCACCCTGAGAAACTTGTCAGTCCAGTTCATCTTGGGTGTTTACTTGTCTTTCTGACTCTCTTTTGAGTGATGTTTTAAGTTGATAACAGCTTTTTACAATAGATTCTCCAGGAGATTTTAGTAAGCTTTCTACAGTCTAACCAGGCCAGGTTATGTCAGGTCAACTATGCATATACAAAAGCTTGAAGGCATGTATGACATATTCTTAAAGTAGAATTAAATTTTACTGAGACCTACAAGTTTAGTTTTTAAGTAAAGTTGAAATGACTGAACGACATCGATGGATGGACTTTAGTTCTTTGGCCAGTGTGATGATGAGGGTTCATCTATAAGCTTTTATCTTGCCTCTCTTGTGACCAGCCTTATTTATTTGTCAGAAAAAAATGACTAGCTTGGATCTGAGAGGGCAATAGATAGCTATCAAGTCTAGAAAATTTATGTGACTCAAATGGGATTTAAATTCATGACTCTGCTTCATTAACACTAAACACAAAGCAAGTGAACAAGATAAAGAATATTAACTCTTACCTCATTTTCACGTGCTCTTGTTATATTACTAAGGGTTGGTGGAGGTTACCTATCCAGTCATTATTCCTAAAATGACTGACTCTTATCAACAAGATAGCATAATGAAAGAACAAAAGGAAGCATGACTAATTCTAATTAACATTATGAGTCATCAATAGTCCCATTAATAGAATTTAATCAGGTCTGAATATTACAGTCTTGGAATCAAAAATTTAAAAAAATTTTATTTTATATTGGAGTCTAGTTGATTAACAAGGTTGTGTTAGTTTCAGGTGTACAGCAGAATGATTTAGTTATACATATGCATGTATCTATTCTTTTTCAAATTCTTTTCCCACTTAGGTTATTACAGAGTATTGAGCAGTTTCCTGTGCTATACATCAGGTCCTTGGTTCGTTATCTATTTTATTTTATTTTTTAAAAATTTTTATTGGAGTATAGTTGATTTACAATGTTGTGTTAGGTTCAGGTGTACAGCAAAGTGAATCTGTTATACATATATCCACTCTTTTTTAGATTTTTTCCCCATATACACCATTACAGAGTATTGAATAGAGTTCCCTTTGCTAAGCAGTAGGTCCTTATTAGTTATCTGTTTTATATATAGTAGTGTGTATATGTCAATCCCAATCTTCCAATTTATCCCTCTCCCTGCCTCTTACCCCCTGGTAACTGTAAGTTTATTTTCAACATCTGTAACTCTATTTCTGTTTTGTAGATAAGTTCATTTGTACCCTTTTTTTGATTCCACATATAAGCAATATCATAAGATATTTCTCTTTCTCTGTCTGACTTACTTCACTCAGTATGACAATCTCTAGGACCATTCATGTTGCTGCAAATGGCATTATTTCATTCTTTTTTTATGGCTGAGTAATATTCCATTGTGTATATGTACCACATATTCTTTAACCATTCCTCTGTTGATGGACATTTAGGTTGCTTCCATGTCCTGCTTATTGTAAATAGTGCTGCAATGAACATTGGGGTGTATGTATCTGTACAGCAGTGTGTACATGTCAATCCCAAGAGAACTATAATGGGAAGAAGCACAGAGTAACAACTGATATACAGTTGTCCCTGGGTATCCACTGGGGATTGGTTCCAGGACACTCCTCAGATACCAAAATCCACAGATACTGAAGCCTCATGGTTGGCCTTTTGTATCCTTGGATTCAGCCAACACAGAATCTAAACATGGTACATCATCTGTGGTTGGTTGAATCCAAGGATGCAGAATCTGCAGATACTGAGGGCCAACTGTAGTGAATTCTGGGGTCAACTTACATATCAGGATTTGAATCCTGGCTCTACCATTTAATAACTGTAGCCTTTGGAAGGTTACTTCACCTTTCTGAGACTCTGCTTTTTTATGTATAAAGTAGTATTGTTAACAGTTCCTCTCTTGTTTGATCATCAGTCAGATGACTTCAGTCTGTTTTCTTGACTCTTCTGAGCTTCCTTTTGCTCATTTATGAAATACTGGCTTTGATAGCATCAATTTATATTTGTGAGGATAAAATAAAATAAAGTATATAAAGTCCCTAATCGAACTCACTAGGTTATACAGATGTTATGTATAATCTGTTTTATCCTAATAAATCAAAGAAGAAAGATCTGGTTTATTAAGTTACACATAATTTTCATTTGTAGGATAATCTATGTTGCTCCTTGATGTTTTCCTTTGCTGATTCCTGCTTGACGTCAAAGGTGAGGGGTGTTGTCTCATGAACTTTGCACTCAAATTATCAACCTGTCAAAAGGAAAACTAAGGAAGATAGATGAGAAAATAAATATTTTTATCTTGAGATAAAATAAAAAGTCAAGCCTTAATCATTGACATTTTTCCAGCCCTATATACAGTTCTGTCTTTATAATCTCTTAATTATTTTTTATTCTTTTTTCCTATTTTAACTTAAAACAACCATCCCTGAACTTTGTATAGTAACAACAGGCAGACAAAACAATACAAATATCATTTAATCAAGGGCCTATTTCAAGGCTTTATAACCATGAGGCAGATCTGGTTTCAGTACGAATTAATCTTAATATATCTAATCAAATGCAGTGGGGGAAAAAGAGAAATCATGAAAGCGAACTCTGAGAAAATACTTGTTTCATAAGTTAAACACGTTTTTCTTCAGATATAATTGAATACTAATAATTTTTGTGTAATACAATTAATTATTATTTTATTTTGCTTTGGAAATTATGTTAATGTTGTAATTTTATCTATGATAGCTATGATTTCAATAATTTTATATATAAACACTTGTGAATGTATTTAAACTAAAATGATATTATTTCAATTTATTTTATTCACTTTTTATTATTAATATTAATGAATTTGAATCATAATGTAAATAATTGATAAACTGAGTTTAACTAACAATTATCCAGTTTGAACACTGATTTTGATGACACCTTTATAAATTTGATTTCAGAAAGTATGTATTTAAATCAATATTTTCACACTTCTAAGAACAGTATATCTCAAAGTGTTTTCAAATAAGCATATATTCTTAAAAACATGTTTTCTCCTAATTTTATTTATTGAGGTAACATTGGTTTATAACATTATATAAGTTTCACATGTACAATGTTACGTTTTGACCTCTGTATATACTACAGCATGCTCACCACCAAAAGTTTAGTTTCCATCCATCACCATACAGTTGACTCCTTTACTCATTTGACCCTTCCCCCACCCTTCCCCTCTAGTAACCACTACTCTGTTCCCTGTATCTACGTGTTTGTTTTTGTTTGGTTTCATTTGTTAATTTATTTATTTTTCTTTCTTTTTCTTTCTTCTATTCTACAAATGAATGAAATCATATGGTATTTGTCTTTTTCCACCTGACTTATTTCACTTAGCGTAATACCGTCAGGTTCTGTCTGTATTGTCCCGAATGGCAAGATTTCATCTTTTCTTATGTCTAAGTAGTATTCCATTGTGTGTGTGTGTGTGTGTGTGTGTGTATATATATATATATATATATATATATATACACACACACACACACACATATGTGAGATATATATATATAGATATATATATATATATATATATATATATATACACACATGTATATATGTGAGATATATATATCACATCTGTTTTTTATCCATTCATCTGTCCATGGGCACTTAGGTTGTTTCCATATCTTGGGTATTGTAAATAATGCTGTGATCAACATAGGGGTGCATATATCTTTTTGAATCGGTGTTTTTGTAATCTTAAGATAAATATCCAGAAGTGTAATAGCAGGATCATATGGTAGTTCTATTCCTAATTTTTTGAGGAATCTCCATATTGCTTTCCATAGAGGCTTCACCAATTTACATTCCCACCAATAGTATATAATGGTTTCCTTTTCTCCACATCTTCCCCAACACTTGATATTTCTTGCCTTTTTGATAATAGCCATTCTAACTCTATGCTTTGGAAAAATGTCTATTAGGCTCCTCTCTCCATTTTTTAATTGGGTTCTTTGCTTTTTTGTTGTAGAGTTGTATGAGTTCTTTATATATTTTGGATATTAACCCCTTATCAGATATATGATTTGCAAATAATGAAGAATATACAATGAAGAAAGGATAGTCTCTTCAATAAATGGTACTGGGAAACTGGACAACCACAAGCAAAAGAATGAAACAAGACCACTATCTCACACCATACACAAAAATCAACTCAAAATGGATTAAAGACTTGAACGTTAAGACCTGAAACCATAAAACTCCTAGAAGAAAACATAGGCAGTATGCTCTTTGACGTGGGTCTTAGCAATGTCTTTCTGGATATGTCTCTTCAGACAAGGGAAACAAAAGCAAAAATAAATAAATAAAATGGGACTACATCAAACAAAAAAGTTTCTGCACTGAAAAAAAAACCCCCAAACAAAACATCAGCAAAACAAATAGATAACCTACCTAATGAGAGAATATATTTGTAAATCAGATCTCCTAATTTTATTCAGTTTTATATTTTTTCCTTCTTTTTTGGTAATTGCAATTTTGGTTGGAATGTGTATAAGACAAAGGATATAATTTTAAACTCCGAGGAAAATATTTTATGTGATTTTTTTCAAAGGTCTAGAATGAAGATTGTTTAAAGTTTTGTGCCTCATTGTATTTCTTTCTCATTTCTCTTACTATCCCTCTGAAGTCCAAATGCTAAATAAATAAATAAACTAGGTAAGCATTTCCAAACCCATTTAAATATTAAAAAATATTTGATATCTGGCCTGGAATTTTATGAATTATATTTATTTTCTTTCAAGAATACTTACCCCTTTATTCCAATTTGACATCTCAATATACAATATTTTTCTATAAGGAGTAATTCTTTCCTAAATTCAACTTAAATATTTTCTCATTAATAATTTATTTTATCCTAATGTGCTTCTATCTCTTTTTTTTTTTTCTCCATACTTTTAGATTATCTCTAAAGTCTTGGGCCTTAAATAGCAAAAAGTTCATTCTTTCCAAACAGCCATGGTTAGTACTATTAGCATCTATAGTACCAGATAGGCTTTAATCATAGAAATTCCTGATTTACCTCATTAGAGTTGCTACCATAAAATTTCTACACTCCCTTCCAAATTTATTAGTATTCTATTTGTAACATTTAATTTCCTTTGTAATTCTTAAAAATAATTTTGCTCAAAGCACACTAGAGTTCAGATGAAATGTGATTTTCAAGTAGGGGAATGCATAGGTAGTCTTTACTTGTCACTGCTATTTATTACTTTTCCAAAGTTAGCAGTTAGGTTCTCTGTACCTTGGGCTATTTCTAAACTAAAATAGATTGTACTCTGATGTTTAGCAACTGCTTGTGATTCAGTCCTTTGGTTCTAATGTCAGAGTTTTGGTTTTAACATTTGCTACATCATGGTATTTTTGAAACCCTGGGCAAGTCTTTTAAGGTGTTTTATGTAACTTTTTCCCTTTTAGTAGTGTTTATATAGCACAATATTTTTTGTTAGCAAGCCTATCAAAATTATTAGAAAGTTGCATATACAAATTTTCTTTGAAGATTTGTAAATTTGTATAGTAGGTGTGTGTTATTCATATTTATTCATTATTAAAATGGTAGGACAAGACCAGGCTGATATTATTTCAGCCTGTTTTCTTAAAGCAATTGTGTGATTATTGACAACCTACCTCACTTTGCCTAAATCTTGTTTTTTTTAAGTCTTTTTTTTTTTTTTAATTAGAGCATGACATTTATACCCCCCAAATGCACAAATCATCACGTATACCTTGATGGATTTTCACAAGGTGACCACACCCAAGTAACCAGAATCCGATAGAGAAACTGCTACCAGCATGCCAGAAACTTCTCCTGTGTCCACATCCAGTAGCTAATCCTCAATTATAAACAATATTCTGACATCTAACCCCAAAGATTAATCTTCTTAACTAATCCTAGATTTAGAATTTTATATAATTGGAATCATAGTATATATGACTTTTTACCTTTTCTTTTTTTCCTAAGGAAGTTATCTTTGTAATATTTATCTATATTATTGCATATGGTTGCAGGTTATTCATTCGCGTTCTGTGTAGTATACCATTGTGTGACTATACATAGAGTATTTATCTATTCTTAGAAGGGATTTGCTACCTGGTGAACTAAGAAATCTTTACCTACAATAAAGGTCAAATTATCATATCAGATACAATATAATTTTTTGAAAATCTTACCCAGTACCAAATTACTAATGATTCAGAGGATACAGGCAGTAGCAAAAGACATAACTAGGCTTTGGGGAGGTCCAATATTGTCAGTGCTATGCCCCAAAGGCTTTTCATCTCTTGCATTCAGACATGCTCTGGTTTGGATTTAACATGAGATGTTTATGCAATGACTTTACAAGTACATCTGTTTAATGGCATAATTGCAAGGGGATTTGATCAGACTATTTCTTCATTTCTCAAGTGTCCCAGTAAAGCGAGAAAATAGGTTACAAACCTGCTTTTAATTTTAACCCTATCCTTCTCACACAGAAAAATGCTTATATTTGTCTATTTATTTCTTCATTCATTCATAAGGTTTATATATTTAGATATGCAAACCATCTGGTATATTTTTATGCATTATATGATATATAGAGAGATCAAGATATAATATTTTTCCAATTGGATTTCCAATTGACTCAGCACTATTTATTAAAAAGAATTACCTTTCCCCACTATACTGCAGGTCATTGACATAAGTAAGGTGATCATACATGTGTTGGTCTGTTTCCATATTCTGTATTCTGTTTTTATTATCTATCTCTATAATAATTATCTAGCACCATCATCATGCAGTCTTAATTACTATTAGTTTGTAAAATATATGCAAATGTGCATGTTTCTGTTTTTGTTCTTATTCTTCAAGATTATCTTGCCTATTTTCAGCACTTTGCATTAATTTATAAATTTTAGAATCAATTGTCATTTTCTTCATAAATGAGAGATTTTTAATTGGGCTTGCATATCGGATTAAGAAGAATTGACACCTTTATAATATTGAGTGTTCCAATATATTGTTACTTAAGTCGTCTTTTTCTTCCTTCCTTCCTCCCTTCCTTCCTCCCTTCCTTCCTTCCTCTCTTTCTTTCTTTGTTTCTCTTTCTTTCTCTCTTTCTCTTTCTTTCTCTCTCTCTCTCTCTTTCTCTTTCTTTCTTTCTTTCTTTCTTTCTTTCTTTCTTTCTTTCTTTCTTCCTTCCTTCCTTCCTTCCTTCCTTCCTTCCTTCCTTCCTTCCCCTCTCTCTTTCCCTCTCTCTATCTCTTTCTGTCTTTCTTTCTGTTTTAGTATAGAGTTCTTACACATTTTGTTAAAATTGTGTATAATTTGTTTGGTATATTGTTGCTATTATAAATGGTATCTTTTACAATTTCAGTTTCCATGTGTTTGTAGCTAGTAAACAAAATCAATACTATTGTTTTTTTTCATGTTGACTTGTATCCCATACATTTGCTAAATTAGTGGATTTTCTATGCACAGAATCAGTTCATTTCTAAACAATGACAGTTTTATTTTCTATTTATTTGAATCTTTATGTATTTTTTCCTTCCGTATTATAACTCACTAAAACCTTCACTATAATGAAGAATAAATAGGGATGATAGCAGGCATTCTATTTTTTATTCTTGAAGTCAATGGGAAAAGTCATCAAGTATAATCTTAGCTATAGGTTTTTTGTAGGTACCACTTCTCATATCAAAGAAATTCCACACTATTCTTACGTGCTAAGTTATTTTGTTTGTTTTATTTGTTTTTAATTGTGAATGAGTACAGAATTTTGTCAAATCAATTTTCAGCACCTATTCAAATAATTAATTTTTCTCCTTTATTCTATTAACATGGTGAATAATATTAATTAGTTTGTGAATTTTAACTTTCCTTGAATTCCTGAAATAAACCATACTTTGTTATAATTTATCATCTTTTGTGTATATTGTTGTGCTATATTTGATAATATTTTGTTTATGAGCTAAATCTGTAGTTCCCTTTCTTGTCACATATTTTCAGATATTGATATTAAGATGATGCTAGCCTCATAACTTTTTAGAACTCTGGAAGTTCTTGCAAAAACACTTGGAGAGTTTGTACATTTGTATTTTTTCCTCTTTAAATAGCTTATAGAAGTCTCCAGGGAATCCTTCTGATTCTAGGGTTGGACCAGAGTTTTTAAACTACTACTTGTAGTAAATGTTACAGGGTAACATAGTGAGATCTTATTTGTTGCAGGAAAACCACTAAGATGGATTATCTTATTTCATCTATATAGAAACTCTGTGAGGTATTAGCAATATTTTAAAAACCAGGGAATTGGAGTTTAAGGAGGACAAACAACTTGCCCAAAGTTACACAGGTAGTTAGTAAAAGATCACATTTTTATAGACACTGTCTCTTTATCTGTCAAATGAAAAAGTTGAGTAGATTGTAAATGTTCCCATCACAAGAAGAAAAAAAAATGTAACTATGTGTGTGGTTAACTAGATTTATTGTGGTGATCATTCCACAATAGACACATATATAGAATCGTTATGCTTTAAAACTGAAACTAATGTTATATGTCAATTATATCTCAATAAATAAAGTGAAAAAATGACAAAATGAAGTATTGACAGAGATAAAGGGGTATTAATCAAGGTAAAGAGGTATATATTTAATATGATAAAAAGGACTTTTCCATAGCATTTTGTATAAATTGTTGAAAAATGATTAAAGACAATTTGTATAATACAAACGTTATTGTTGAACCTCATGAAGCAGACAGTCTCCATTCACAGAATTGCAAAATGAGGCAGAAGGCAGGAAACTTTTATGGGATGAAGAATAAAGGACCAGGAAGAGACAAATACAAAGTATCTTATTGGCTGGAGACACATCATCACCTTGTTTGGGCTATGTTGCTTTAACCTTGGCTCTTACACTTCTTATCTCAAATTTCAACATCCTGCTCTCTGAATACAACCTCCCCCACTTTGCAGCTATCATTGCTCTCCATCCAGTGCAGATTTTTTTTGACAGCAGTGTAGCCTTCAGTGTCAAGGCCACATCAACCATTTTCACTAGAGCATCTGTATCCTTTGATCTCCACAACATGAGGAAAGCAAAGTCCTGAGTCCTTGTCACTACTGATTGTCTGTCTTTTCTACAACTACACAGGAAGGGTTGCTTTCATACAGAAAAATATCGAAGAGCCTTTTGAACTGCGGACACTCTATATTCATCTTCCACCCTCTCAGTGCTTCTTAAAGGGATCTGCTCGCTGGGAGATTTCTTTCCTATTTTCTCACTGGCTATTTTAATTTTTCAGAGGCTCTTCAAGGGTTGTATTCCATGATGTTTCAACTCTCACTTTTAGCTAATATTCTTGTCCAACCGCTTCATTTGAAATAAAACAATATTAGGTTACAAAAATCTACCAACTTTTTATATTAAAATATGAAGACCCCCATCTGTAGCCACATTACCCTTATATAAATTCATTCTTCTGTTGTTATTGGTAAAAATGTCTTTCCACTTATGTATCTGAGAGTATTTCCTCCCTTACTTCCTTAAAGGATTTTTTTCCATGAAGTATCCCATTCCTTTATTATTTATTCAGCATAATACTGTGTATTAACACTACACCAAATATTTTGGATATGCTCACAAACAAAATAGATACAGGAACCTGTTCTCTTAGTGAATCCATTATAATGGGAGGAAGGGACAAATAATAATAAATAAGTAGAGTTGATAAGATATTGGAAACTTGTAAGTCAAAAAAGAAAAGTAGATAGAAGTCAAGGAGATCAGGGATATTGAGGGAGAGATGAGCAGGTTACAGTATTAAATAGACTATTATGATTGGCTCTAATTTCCCCTTGTACCTAGGTAAAGTATTTCAGTTTCTTCATTAATGAATTGATGTAGCTGTGTGAATCCAGATTTTCTTCGGCCTTTAAAATTCAGTGAGCCCATATAAGTCATAAGTAATCATAGTAATAAACATGTATAAAAGTGTTATTTTTTATTTCTAGGACTATTATTCAAATCTTAGCAACACCATAATGTTGATCAGTCATGGCATTTCTTGTTTACAGATAATTTCTGGTAGTAGGAATACAAGTTTAACAAGAGATTCCTAAGAGAAAAAGTAATCTTCTAAGAATAAACTCAGGGGAGTCACAAGTAAGGACTCAAAATAATTAATCTCGTTCTCCAGTGTTGTACACCTTTCAGTCTGATTGTCCAGTCTCACTCTGAAAATTTAACTAACCCTAAATGCATTGGTCATTCCAGAAATCATTCTTTTTTTTTTTTTTTTTTCCTTAGAAGGTTTTCTTTCTTTTTTTTTTTTTTTGGTGTGTTAGCTTCTGCTTTATAACAAAGTGAATCAGTTATACATATACAATATGTTCCCATATCTCTTCCCTCTTGCATCTCCCTCCCTCCCACCCTCCCCATCCCACCCCTCTAGGTGGTCACAAAGCACCGAGCTGATCTCCCTGTGCTATGCGGCTGCTTCCCACTAGCTATCTATTTTACATTTGGTAGTGTATGTATGTCCATGACACTCTCTCACCCTGTCACATCTCACTCCACCCCCTCCCCATATCCTCAAGTCCATTCTCTAGTAGGTCTGTGTCTTTATTCCCGTCTTGCCACTAGGTTCTTCATGGACTTTTGTTTGTTTGTTTGTTTTCCTTAGATTCCATATATATGTGTTAGCATACTGTATTTGTTTTTCTCTTTCTGACTTACTTCACTCTGTATGACAGACTCTAACTCCATCCACCTCATTACAAATACCTCCATTTCATTTCTTTTTATGGCTGAGTAATATTCCATTGTATATATGTGCCACATCTTCTTTATCCATTCATCTGTCGATGGACATTTAGGTTGCTTCCATGTCCTGGCTATTGTAAATAGAGCTGCAATGAACATTTTGGTACATGACTCTTTTTGAACTATGTTTTTCTCAGGGTATATGCCCAGTAGTGGGATTGCTGGATCGTATGATAGTTCTATTTGTAGTTTTTTAAGGAACCTCCATACTGTTCTCCATAGTAGCTGTATCAATTTACATTCCCACCAACAGTGCAAGAGAGTTCCCTTTCCTCCACACCCTCTCCAGCATTTATTGTTTCTAGATTTTTTGATGATGGCCATTCTGACCGGTGTGAGATGATATCTCATTGTAGTTTTGATTTGCATTTCTCTAATGATTAATGATGTTGAGCATTCTTTCATGTGTCTGTAGGCCATCTGTATATCTTCTTTGGAGAAATGTCTATTTAGGTCTTCTGCCCATTTTTGGATTGGGTTGTTCGTTTTTTTGTTATTGAGCTGCATGAGCTGCTTGTAAATCTTGGAGATTAATCCTTTGTCAGTTGCTTCATTTGCCAATATTTTCTCCCATTCTGATGGTTGTCTTTTGGTCTTGTTTATGGTTTCCTTTGCTGTGCAAAAGCTTTTAAGTTTCATTAGGTCCCATTTGTTTATTTGTGTTCTTATTTCCATTTCTCTGGGAGCTGGGTCAAAAAGAATCTTGCTGTGATGTATGTCATAGAGTGTTCTGCCTATGTTTTCCTCTAAGAGTTTGATAGTGTCTGCCCTTACACTTAGGTCTTTAATCCATTTTGAGTTTATTTTTGTGCATGGTGTCAGGGAGTGTTCTAATGTCATACTTCTACATGTACCTGTCCAATTTTCCCAGCACCACTTATTGAAGAGGCTGTCTTTTCTCCACTGTATATGCTTGCCTCCTTTATCAAAGATAAGGTGACCATATGTGTGTGGGTTTATCTCTGGGCTTTCTATCCTGTTCCATTGATCTATATTTCTGTTTTTGTGCCAGTACCAAACTGTCTTGATTACTGAAGCTTTGTAATATAGTCTGAAGTCAGGGAGCCTGATTCCCCCAGCTCCATTTTTCGTTCTCAAGATTGCTTTGGCTATTCGGGGTCTTTTGTGTCTCCATACAAATTGTGAAATTTTTTGTTCTAGTTCTGTGAAAAATGCCAGTGGTAGTTTGATAGGGATTGCATTGAATCTGTAGATTGCTTTGGGTAGTAGAGTCATTTTCACAATGTTGATTCTTCCAATCCAGGAACATGGTATATCTCTCCATCTATTTGTATCATCTTTAATTTCTTTCATCAGTGTCTTATAATTTTCTGCATACAGGTCTTTTGTCTCCTTAGGTAGGTTTATTCCTAGATATTTTATTCTTTTTGTTGCAATGGTAAACGGGAGTGTTTTCTTAATTTCACTTTCAGATTTTTCGTCATTAGTGTATAGAAATGCAAGAGATTTCTGTGCATTAATTTTGTATCCTGCTACTTTACCAAATTAATTGATTAGCTCTAGGAGTTTTCTGGTAGCATCTTTAGGATTCTCTATGTATAGTATCATGTCATCTGCAAATAGTGACAGCTTTACTTCTTCTTTTCCGATTTGGATTCCTTTTATTTCTTTGTCTTCTCTCATTGCTGTGGCTAACACTTCCAAAACTATGTTGAATAATAGTGGTGAGAGTGGGCAACCTTGTCTTGTTCCTGATCTTAGTGGAAATGGTTTCAGTTTTTCACCATTGAGGACAATGTTGGCTGTGGGTTTGTCATATATGGCCTTTATTATGTTGAGGAAAGTTCCCTCTATGCCTACTTTCTGCAGGGCTTTTATCATAAATGGGTGTTGAATTTTGTCGAAAGCTTTCTCTGCATCTATTGAGATGATCATATGGTTTTTCTCCTTCTATTTGTTAATATGGTGTATCACATTGATTGATTTGAGTATATTGAAGAATCCTTGCATTCCTGGGATAAACCCCACTTGATCATGGTGTATGATCCTTTTAATGTGCTGTTGGATTCTGTTTGCTAGTATTTTGTTGAGGATTTTTGCATCTATGTTCATCAGTGATATTGGCCTGTAGTTTTCTTTCTTTGTGACATCTTTGTCTGGTTTTGGTATCAGGGTGATGGTGGCCTTGTAGAATGAGTTTGGGAGTGTTCCTCCCTCTGCAATATTTTGGAAGAGTTTGAGAAGGATAGGTGTTAGCTCTTCTCTAAATGTTTGATAGAATTCACCTGTGAAGCCATCTGGTCCTGGGCTTTTGTTTGTTGGAAGGTTTTTAATCACAGTTTCAATTTCAGTGCTTGTGATTGGTCTGTTCATATTTTCTATTTCTTCCTGGTTCAGTCTCGGCAGTTTGTGCATTTCTAAGAATGTGCCCATTTCTTCCAGGTTGTCCATTTTATTGGCATAGAGTTGCTTGTAGAAATCTCTCATTATCTTTTGTATTTCTGCAGTGTCAGTGGTTACTTCTCCTTTTTCATTTCTAATTCTATTGATTTGAGTCTTCTCCCTTTTTCTCTTGATGAGTCTGGCTAATGGTTTATCAATTTTGTTTATCTTCTCGAAGAACCAGCTTTTAGTTTCATTGATTTTTGCTATTGTTTCCTTCATTTCTTTTTCATTTATTTCTTTTTTTTTTTTTTTTTAAAGGGCTTTTTCCTCGCACATTCCATTCTTTTTTTTTTTTTTTCATGTAATGTCTGAAAAATTTATATTAACATATTTCCATACATATTTCCATACAAATACAAATATAAGATTTTTAGAAATTTCATGTAATGTCTGAAACATTTATATTAACATATTTCCATACAAATAACCCAATGAAAGTTTAGTATTAGTTGTTTTGTTTGTTTTTTTATACTGCAGGTTCTTATTAGGCATCAGTTTTATACACATCAGTGTATACATGTCAATCCCAATCGCCCAATTCAGCACACCACCATCCCCACCCCACCGCAGTTTTCCCCCCTTGGTGTCCATATGTCCATTCTCTACATCTGTGTCTCAACTTCTGCCCTGCAAACTGGCTCATCTGTACCATTTTTCTAGGTTCCGCATACATGCATTAATATACGATATTTGTTTTTCTCTTTCTGACTTACTTCACTCTGTATGACAGTCTCTAGATCCATCCACGTCTCAACAAATGACTCAATTTCGTTCCTTTTTATGGCTGAGTAATATTCCATTGTATATATGTA
Source organism: Balaenoptera ricei (assembly GCF_028023285.1). Lineage (NCBI taxonomy): Eukaryota > Metazoa > Chordata > Mammalia > Artiodactyla > Balaenopteridae > Balaenoptera > Balaenoptera ricei. The sequence continues at coordinate 136,267,912 of NC_082642.1, forward strand.
CCACATCTTCTTTATCCATTCGTCTGTTGATGGGCATTTAGGTTGCTTCCATGACCTGGCTATTGTAAATAGTGCTGCAATGAACATTCGGGTGCATGTGTCTTTTTGAATTACGGTTTTCTCTGGGTATATGCCCAGTAGTGGGATTGCTGGGTCATATGGTAATTCTATTTTTAGTTTTTTAAGGAACCTCCATATTGTTCTCCATAGTGGCTGTATCAATTTACATTCCCACCAACAGTGCAAGAGGGTTCCCTTTTCACCACACCCTCTCCAGCATTTGTTGTTTGTAGATTTTCTGATGATGCCCATTCTAACAGGAGTGAGGTGATACCTCATTGTAGTTTTGATTTGCATTTCTCTAATAATTAGTGATGTTGAGCATCTTTTCATGTGCTTCGTGGCCATCTGTATGTCTTCTTTGGAGAAATGTCTATTTAGGTCTTCTGCCCATTTTTGGATTGGGGTGTTTGTTTCTTTGATATTGAGCTGAATGAGCTGTTTATATATTTTGGAGATTAATCCTTTGTCCGTTGATTCATTTGCAAATATTTTCTCCCATTCTGAGCATTGTCTTTTCGTCTTGTTTATGGTTTCCTTTGCTGTGCAAAAGCTTTGAAGTTTCATTAGGTCCCACTTGTTTATTTTTGTTTTTATTTCCATTACTCTAGGAGGTGGATCAAAAAAGATCTTGCTGTGATTTATGTCAAAGAGTGTTCTTCCTATGTTTTCCTCTAAGAGTTTTATAGTGTCCAGTCTTATATTTAGGTCTCTAATCCATTTTGAGTTTATTTTTGTGTATGGTGTTAGGGAGTATTCTAATTTCATTCTTTTACATGTAGCTGTCCAGTTTTCCCAGCACCACTTATTGAAGAGACTGTCTTTTCTCCATTGTATATCTTTGCCTCCTTTGTCATAGATTAGTTGACCATAGGTGCGTGGGTTAATGTCTGGGCTTTCTATCTTGTTCCATTGATCTATGTTTCTGTTTTTGTGCCAGTACCATATTGTCTTGATTACTGTAGCTTTGTAGTATAGTCTGAAGTCAGGGAGTCTGATTCCTCCAGCTCCATTTTTTTGCCTCAAGACTGCTTTGCCTATTCGGGGTCTTTTGTGTCTCCATACAAATTTTAAGATGATTTGTTCTAGCTCAGTAAAAAATGCCATTGGTAATTTGATAGGGATTGCATTGAATCTGTAGATTGCTTTGGGTAGTATACTCATTTTCACAATGTTGATTCTTCCAATCCAAGAACATGGTATATCTCTCCATCTGTTGGTATCATCTTTAATTTCTTTCATCAGTGTCTTATAGTTTTCTGCATACAGGTCTTTTGTCTCCCTAGGTAGGTTTATTCCTAGGTATTTTATTCTTTTTGTTGCAATGGTAAATGGGAGTGTTTCCATAATTTCTCTTTCAGATTTTTCATCATTAGTGTATAGGAATGCAAGAGATTTCTGTGCATTAATTTTGTATCCTGCAACTTTACCATATTCATAAATTAGCTCTAGCAGTTTTCTGGTGGCAGTTTTAGGATTCTCTATGTATAGTATCATGTCATCCGCAAACAGTGACAGTTTTACTTCTTCTTTTCCAATTTGTATTCCTTTTATTTCTTTTTCTTCTCTGATTGCCGTGGCTAGGACTTCCAAAACTATGTTGAATAATAGTGGTGAGAGTGGACATCCTTGTCTCGTTCCTGATCTTAGAGGAAATGCTTTCAGTTTTTCACCATTGAGAATGATGTTTGCCGTGGGTTTGTCATATATGGCCTTTATTATGTTGAGGTAGGTTCCCTCTATGCCCACTTTCTGGAGAGTTTTTATCAGAAATGGGTGTTGAATTTTGTCAAAAGCTTTTTCTGCATCTATTGAGATGATCATATGGTTTTTATTCTTCAATTTGTTAATATGGTGTATCACATTGATTGATTTGCGTATATTGAAGAATCCTTGCAGCCCTGGGATAAATCCCACTTGATCGTGGTGTATGATCCTTTTAATGTGTTGTTGGATTCTCTTTGCTAGTATTTTGTTGAGGATTTTTGCATCTATATTCATCAGTGATATTGGTCTGTAATTTTCTTTTTTTGTAGTGTCTTTGTCTGGTTTTGGTATCAGGGTGATGGTGGCCTCATAGAATGAGTTTGGGAGTGTTCCTTCCTCTGCAATTTTTTGGAAGAGTTTGAGAAGGATGGGTGTTAGCTCTTCTCTAAATGTTTGATAGAATTCACCTGTGAAGCCGTCTGGTCCTGGACTTTTGTTTGTTGGAAGATTTTTAATCACAGTTTCAATTTCATTACTTGTGATTGGTCTGTTCATATTTTCTATTTCTTCCTGGTTCAGTCTTGGAAGGTTATACCTTTCTAAGAATTTGTCCATTTCTTCCAGGTTGTCCATTTTATTGGCATAAAGTTGCTTGTAGTAGTCTCTTAGGATGCTTTGTATTTCTGCAGTGTCTGTTGTAACTTCTCCTTTTTCATTTCTGATTTTATTGATTTGAGTCCTCTCCCTCTTTTTCTTGATGAGTCTGGCTAATGGCTTATCAATTTTGTTTATCTTCTCAAAGAACCAACTTTTAGTTTTATTGATCTTTGCTATTGTTTTCTTTGTTTCTATTTCATTTATTTCTGCTCTGATCTTTATGATTTCTTTCCTTCTGCTAACTTTGGGTTTTGTTTGTTCTTCTTTCTCTAGTTTCTTTAAGTGTAAGGTTAGATTGTTTACTTGAGCTTTTTCTTGTTTCTTTAGGTAGGCTTGTATAGCTATAAACTTCCCTCTTAGAACTGCTTTTGCTGCATCCCATAGGTTTTGGGTCGTTGTGTTTTCATTGTCATTTGTCTCTAGGTATTTTTTGATTTCCTCTTTGATTTCTTCAGTGATCTCTTGGTTATTTAGTAACGTATTGTTTAGCCTCCATGTGTTTGTCCTTTTTACGTTTTTTTCCCTGTAATTCATTTCTAATCTCATAGCGTTGTGGTCAGAAAAGATGCTTGATATGATTTCAATTTTCTTAAATTTACTGAGGCTTGATTTGTGACCCAAGATGTGATCTATCTTGGAGAATGTTCCGTGCGCACTTGAGAAGAACGTGTAATCTGCTGTTTTTGGATGGAATGTCCGATATATATCAATTAAATCTATCTGGTCTATTGTGTCATTTAAAGCTTCTGTTTCCTTATTTATTTTCATTTTGGATGATCTGTCCATTGGTGTAAGTGAGGTGTTAAAGTCCCCCACTATTATTGTGTTACTGTCGATTTCCTCTTTTATAGCTGTTAGCAGTTGCCTTATGTATTGAGGTGCTCCTATGTTGGGTGCATATATATTTATAATTGTTATATCTTCTTCTTGGATTGATCCCTGGATCATTATGTAGTGTCCTTCCTTGTCTCTTGTAACATTCTTTATTTTAAAGTCTATTTTATCTGATATGAGTATAGCTACTCCAGCTTTCTTTTGATTTCCATTTGCATGGATTATCTTTTTCCATCCCCTCACTTTCAGTCTGTATGTGTCCCTAGGTCTAAAGTGGGTCTCTTGTAGACAGCATATATATGGGTCTTGTTTTTGTATCCATTCAGCCAGTCTATGTCTTTTGGTTGGGGCATTTAATCCATTCACGTTTAAGGTAATAATCGATATGTATGTTCCTATGACCATTTTCTTATTGTTTTGGGTTTGTTTTTGTAGGTCCTTTTCTTCTCTTGTGTTTCCCACTTAGAGAAGTTCCTTTAGCATTTGTTGTAGAGCTGGTTTGGTGGTGCTGAATTCTCTTAGCTTTTGCTTGTCTGTAAAGCTTTTGATTTCTCCATCAAATCTAAATGAGATCCTTGCCGGGTAGAGTAATCTTGGTTGTAGGTTCTTCCCTTTCATCACTTTAAGTATATCCTGCCACTCCCTTCTGGCTTGCAGAGTTTCTGCTGAGAAATCAGCTGTTAACCTTATGGGAGTTCCCTTGTATGTTATTTGTCGTTTTTCCCTTGCTGCTTTCAATAATTTTTCTTTGTCTTTAATTTTTGCCACTTTGATTACTATGTGTCTTGGTGTGTTTCTCCTTGGGTTTATCCTGTATGGGACTCTCTGCGCTTCCTGGACCTGGGTGGCTATTTCCTTTCCCATGTTAGGGAAGTTTTCGACTATAATCTCTTCAAATATTTTCTCTGGTCCTTTCTCTCTCTCTTCTCCTTCTGGGACCCCTATAATGCGAATGTTGTTGCGTTTAATGTTGTCCCAGAGGTCTCTTAGGCTGTCTTCATTTCTTTTCATTCTTTTTTCTTTATTCTGTTCTGCAGCAGTGAATTCCATCATTCTGTCTTCCAGGTCACTTATCCGTTCTTCTGCCTCAGTTATTCTGCTATTGATTCCTTCTAGTGTAGTTTTCATTTCAGTTATTGTATTGGTCATCTCTGTTTGTTTGTTCTTTAATTCTTCTAGGTCTTTGTTAATCATTTCTTGCATCTTCTCAATCTTTGCCTCCATTCTTATTCCGAGGTCCTGGATCATCTTCACTATCATTATTCTGAATTCTTTTTCTGGAAGGTTGCCTATCTCCACTTCATTTAGTTGTTTTTCTGGGGTTTTATCTTGTTCCTTCATCTGGGACATAGCCCTCTGCCTTTTCATCTTCTCTATCTTTCTGTAACTGTGGTTTTTGGTCCACAGGCTGCAGGATTATAGTTTTTCTTGCTTCTGTTGTCTGCCCTCTGGTGGTTGAGGCTATCTAAGAGGCTTGATGGGAGGCTCTGGTGGTGGGTAGAGCTGACTGTTGCTGTGGCGGTCAGAGCTCAGTAAAACCTTAATCCACTTGACTGTTGATGGGTGGGGCTGGGTTCCCTCCCTGTTGCTGTGGCGGTCAGAGCTCAGTAAAACCTTAATCCACTTGACTGTTGATGGGTGGGGCTGGGTTCCCTCCCTGTTGGCTGTTTTGCCTGAGGCAACCCAACACTGGAGCCTGCCCGTTCTCTTTGGTGGGGTTAATGGCAGACTCTGGGAGGGCTCACGCCAAGGAGAACTTCCCAGAACCTCTGCTGCCAGTGTCCTTATCCCCACGGTGAAACAGCGACCACTCGCCTCTGCAGTAGACCCCCCAACACCAGCAGGTAGGTCTGGTTCAGTCTCCCCCAGGCTCACTGCTCCTTCCCCTGGGTCCTGATGCACACATTACTTTGTGTGTGCCCTCCAAGAGTGGGATCTCTGTTTCCCCCAGTCCCGTCAAAGTCCTGCAATCCAATTCCCACTAGCCTTCAAAGTCTGATTCTCTAGGAATTCCTCCTCCCGTTGCCTGACCCCCAGGTTGGGAAGCCTGACGTGGGGCTCAGAACCTTTACTCCAGTGGGTGGACTTCTGTGGTATAAGTGTTCGCCAGTCTGTGAGTCACCCACCCAGCAGTTATGGGGTTTGATTTTACTCTGATTGCGCCCCTCCTACCGTCTCACTGTGGCTTCTCCTCTGTCCTTGGACGTGGGGTATCCTCCTTGGTGAAGTCCAGGGTCTTCCTGTCAATGATTGACCAGCAGCCAGTTGTGATTCTCCGCACATTCCATTCTAATTTCTTCATTTATTTCTGACCTGATCTTTATAATTTCTTTCCTTCTGCTAGCTTTGGGGTTTTTTTGTTCTTCTTTCTCTAATTGCTTTAGGTGCAAGGTTAGGTTGTTTATTCGAGATGTTTCCTGTTTCTTGAGGCAGGCTTGTATTGCTATAAATTTCCCTCTTAGCACTGCTTTTGCTGCGTCCCATAGGTTTTGGGTCGTCGTATCTCCATTGTCATTTGTTTCTAGGTATTTTTTGATTTCCCCTTTGATTTCTTCAGTGATCACTTCGTTATTAAGTAGTGTATTGTGTAGCCTCCATGTGTTTGTATTTTTTACAGATCTTTTCCTGTAATTGATATCTAGTCTCATAGCGTTGTGGTCGGAAAAGATACTTGATACGATTTCAATTTTCTTAAATTTACCAAGGCTTGATTTGTGACCCAAGATATGATCTATCCTGGAGAATGTTCCATGCGCACTTGAGAAAAATGTGTATTCTGTTGTTTTTGGGTGGAATGTCCTATAAATATCAATTAAGTCCATCTTGTTTAATGTATCATTTAAAGCTTGTGTTTCCTTATTTATTTTCATTTTGGATGATCTGTCCATTGGTGAAAGTGGGGTGTTAAAGTCCCCTACTATGACTGTGTTGTTGTCGATTTCCCCTTTTATGGCTGTTAGTATTTGCCTTATGTATTGAGGTGCTCCTATGTTGGGTGCATAAATATTTACAATTGTTATACCTTCCTCTTGGATCGATCCCTTGATCATTATATAGTGTCCTTCTTTGTCTCTTGTAATAGTCTTTATTTTAAAGTCTATTTTGTCTGATATGAGAATTGCTACTCCAGCTTTCTTTTGATTTCCATTTGCATGGAATATCTTTTTCCATCCCCTCACTTTCAGTCTGTATGTGTCTCTAGGTCTGAAGTGGGTCTCTTGTAGACAGCATATATATGGGTCTTGTTTTTGTATCCATTCAGCCAGCCTGTGTCTTTTGGTGGGAGCATTTAATCCATTTACATTCAAGGTAATTATCGATATGTATGTTCCTATTCCCATTTTCTTAAATGTTTTGGGTTTGTTATTGTAGGTGTTTTCCTTCTCTTGTGTTTCTTGCCTAGAGAAGTTCCTTTAGCATTTGTTGTAAAGCTGGTTTGGTGGTGCTGAACTCTCTCAGCTTTTGCTTGTCAGTAAAGGTTTTAATTTCTCCATCACATCTGAATGAGATCCTTGCTGGGTAGAGTAATCTTGGTTGTACGTTTTTCTCCTTCATCACTTTAAGTATATCCTGCCACTCCCTTCTGGCTTGCAGAGTTTCTGCTGAAAGATCAGATGTTAACCTTATGGGGATTCCCTTGTGTGTTATTTGTTGTTTTTCCCTTGCTGCTTTTAATATGTTTTCTTTATATTTAATTTTTGACAGTTTGATTAATATGTGTCTTGGCATGTTTCTCCTTGGGTTTATCCTGTATGGGACTCTCTGTGCTTCCTGGACTTGATTAACTATTTCCTTTCCCATATTAGGGAAGTTTTCAACTATAATCTCTTCAAATATTTTCTCAGTCCCTTTCTTTTTCTCTTCTTCTTCTGGGACCCCTATAATTCGAATGTTGGTGCGTTTAATGTTGTCCCAGAGATCTCTGAGACTGTCCTCAGTTCTTTTCATTCTTTTTTCTTTATCCTGCTCCGCAGTAGTTATTTCCACCATTTTATCTTCCAGGTCACTTATCCTTTCTTCTGCCTCAGTTATTCTGCTATTGATCCCATCTAGAGTATATTTAATTTCATTTATTGTGTTTTTCATCGTTGCTTGGTTCCTCTTTAGTTCTTCTACGTCCTTGTTAAATGTTTCTTGCATTTTGTCTATTCTATTTCCAAGATTTTGGATCATCCTTACTATCATTATTCTGAATTCTTTTTCAGGTAGACTACCTATTTCCTCTTCATTTGTTAGGTCTAGTGTGTTTTGACCCTGCTCCTTCATCTGCTGTGTGTTTTTCTGTCGTCTCATTTTGCTTATCTTACTGTGTTTGGGGTCTCCTTTTCACAGGCTGCAGGTTCGTAGTTCCCGTTGTTTTTGGTATCTGTCCCCAGTGGGTAAGGTTGGTTCAGTGGGTTGTGTAGGCTTCCTGGTGGAGAGGACTAGTGCCTGAGTTCTGGTGGATGAGGCTGGATCTTGTCTTTCTGGTGGGCTTGTCCACGTCTGGTGGTGTGTTTTGGGGTGTCTGTGGCCTAATGATTTTAGGCAGCCTCCCTGCTAATGGATGGGACTGTGTTCCTGTCTTGCTAGTTGTTTGGCATAGGGTGTCCAGCACTGTAGCTTGCTGGTCGTTGAGTGAAGCTGGGTCTTGATGTTGAGATGGAGATCTCTGAGAGATTTTTGCCGTTTGGTATCACGTGGAACTGGTAGGTCTCTTTTGGACCAGTGTCCTGAAGTTGGCTCTCCCACCTCAGAGGCACAGCCCTGATGCCTGGCTGGAGCACCAAGAGCCTTTCATCCACACAGCTCAGAATATAAGGGAGAAAAAAATAGAAAGAAAAAAAGAGGATAAAATGAAATAAAATAAAGCTATTATAATAAAAAATAAGAAAAAAAATTATTAAGAGTAAATGTATTCAAAAAAAATTTTTTTTTAATTTTTTAAAAATAGATTTATTAATTTTTTATAGTAAAAAATAAGAAAAAATTTTTAAGAAAAAAATTTATTTAAAAAAAATTTTAATTTTTTCAAATAAAAAATATGAAAAAACTTATTAAAAATTTTTTTAATTTCTAAAAATAGAAAATACGGAAAAAATTATTAAGAAAACATATATTAGGGGAAAAAATTTTTTTAAGTTAAAAAAAATAAAAAAAAATGGACGGACCTAACCCTAGGACTGATGGTGAAAGCAAAGCTATACAGACAAAATCTCACCCAGAAGCATACACATATACACTCACAAAAAAAGGAAAAGGGGAAATTAATATATCCTGCTCCTAAAGTCCACCTTTTGAATTTGGGATGATTCGTTGTCTATTCAGGTATTCAACAGATGCAGGCACATCAAGTTGTTTGTGGAGCTTTAATCTGCTGCTTCTGAGGCTGCTGGGGGAGATTTCCCTTTCTCTTCTTTGTTCGTACAGCTCCCAGCGTTCAGCTTTGGATTTGGATCTGCCTCTGCATGTACGTCGCCTGAGGGCATCCGTTCCCCGCCCAGACAGAACGGGGTTAAAGGAGCAGCTGCTTCGGGGGCTCTGGCTCACTCAGGCCGGGGGAGGGAGTGGTACGGAGGAGGCAGGGCGAGCCTGCGGCGTCAGAGGCGTCGTGATGTTGCAGCAGCCCGAGGCGCGCCGTGTGTTCTCCCGGGGAAGCTGTCCCCGGATCACGGGAGCCTGGCAGTGGCGAGCTGCACCGGCTCCCGGGAGGGGCAGTGTGGAGAGTGACCTGTGCTCGCACACAGGCTTCTTGGTGGCGGCAGCAGCAGCCTTAGCGTTTCCTACCAGTCTCTGGTGTCCGCGCTGATGGCCGCGGCTCGTGCCCGTCTCTGGGGTCCGCGCTGTTAGCCGCGGCTCGCGCCCGCCTCTGGAGTTCGTCTAGGCGGCGCTCTGAATCCCCTCTCCTTGCGCGCCGCGAAACAAAGTGGCAAGAAAAAGTCTCTTGCCTCCTCGGCGGCTGCAGACCTCCTCTCCGGCTCCCTCCCGGCTCGCCGCGGCACGCCAACCCCTTCAGGCTGTGTTCATGCCGCCAACCCCAGTCTTCTCCCTGCGATCCGACCGAAGCCCGAGCCTCAGCTCCCAGCCCCGCCTTCCCAGCGGGTGAGCAGACAAGCCTCTCGGGCTGGTAAGCACTGCTCGGCGCTGAGCCTCTGTGCGGGAATCTCTCCATTTTTCCCTCTGCGCCCCTGTTGCTGTGGGATCTGCGCTGATAGCCGCGGCTCGCACCCGTCTCTGGATTTCGTTTAGGCAGTGCTCTGAATCCCCTCTCCTTGCGCGCCGCGAAACAAAGAGGCAAGAAAAAGTCTCTTGCCTCTTCGGCAGCTGCAGACTTTTTCCTGGACTCCCTCCCGGCTAGCACCAAAGCCCAAGCCTCAGCTCCCAGCCCCCGCCCGCCCCGGCGGGTGAGCAGACAAGCCTCTCGGGCTGGTGAGTGCTGGTTGGCGCCAAGCCTCTGTGCGGGAGTCTCTCCGCTTTGCCCTCCGTACCCCTGTGGCTGCACTCTCCTCCGCGGCTCTGAAGCTTCCCCCCTCTGCCACCCGCAGTCTCTGCCCGCAAAGGGGCTTCCTAGTGCCTGGAAACCGTTCCTCCTTCACGGCTCCCTCCCACTGGCGCAGGTCCCGTCCCTATTCTTTTGTCTCTGTTATTTCTTTTTTCTTTTACCCTACCCAAGTACGTGGGGATTTTCTTGCCTTTTGGGAGGTCTGACGTCTTCTGCCAGCGTTCAGTGGGTGTTCTGTAGGAGCAGTTCCACGTGTAGATGTATTTCTACTGTATCTGTGGGAAGGAAGGTGATCTCCGCATCTTACTCTTCCGCCATCTTGCCCCTACTCACCAGAAATCATTCTTAAACTCTGTCCAGCAATATCTTAACTATCAATTCATCTTGTAAAGTAGAGGTGCCTTGGGCTTCCCTGGTGGCGCAGTGGTTTTTTTAACTTAAAAAAATTTTTTTTCCTAATATATGTTTTCTTAATAATTTTTTCCGTATTTTCTATTTTTAGAAATTAAAAAAATTTTTAATAAGTTTTTTCATATTTTTTATTTGAAAAAATTAAAATTTTTTTTTAAATAAATTTTTTTCTTAAAAATTTTTTCTTATTTTTTACTATAAAAAATTAATAAATCTATTTTTAAAAAATTAAAAAAAAATTTTTTTGAATACATTTACTCTTAATAATTTTTTTCTTATTTTTTATTATAATAGCTTTATTTTATTTTATTTTATCCTCTTTTTTTCTTTCTATTTTTTTCTCCCTTATATTCTGAGCTGTGTGGATGAAAGGCTCTTGGTGCTCCAGCCAGGCATCAGGGCTGTGCCTCTGAGGTGGGAGAGCCAACTTCAGGACACTGGTCCAAAAGAGACCTACCAGTTCCACGTGATACCAAACGGCAAAAATCTCTCAGAGATCTCCATCTCAACATCAAGACCCAGCTTCACTCAACGACCAGCAAGCTACAGTGCTGGACACCCTATGCCAAACAACTAGCAAGACAGGAACACAGTCCCATCCATTAGCAGGGAGGCTGCCTAAAATCATTAGGCCACAGACACCCCAAAACACACCACCAGACGTGGACAAGCCCACCAGAAAGACAAGATCCAGCCTCATCCACCAGAACTCAGGCACTAGTCCTCTCCACCAGGAAGCCTACACAACCCACTGAACCAACCTTACCCACTGGGGACAGATACCAAAAACAACGGGAACTACGAACCTGCAGCCTGTGAAAAGGAGACCCCAAACACAGTAAGATAAGCAAAATGAGACGACAGAAAAACACACAGCAGATGAAGGAGCAGGGTCAAAACACACTAGACCTAACAAATGAAGAGGAAATAGGTAGTCTACCTGAAAAAGAATTCAGAATAATGATAGTAAGGATGATCCAAAATCTTGGAAATAGAATAGACAAAATGCAAGAAACATTTAACAAGGACGTAGAAGAACTAAAGAGGAACCAAGCAACGATGAAAAACACAATAAATGAAATTAAATATACTCTAGATGGGATCAATAGCAGAATAACTGAGGCAGAAGAAAGGATAAGTGACCTGGAAGATAAAATGGTGGAAATAACTACTGCGGAGCAGGATAAAGAAAAAAGAATGAAAAGAACTGAGGACAGTCTCAGAGATCTCTGGGACAACATTAAACGCACCAACATTCGAATTATAGGGGTCCCAGAAGAAGAAGAGAAAAAGAAAGGGACTGAGAAAATATTTGAAGAGATTATAGTTGAAAACTTCCCTAATATGGGAAAGGAAATAGTTAATCAAGTCCAGGAAGCACAGAGAGTCCCATACAGGATAAACCCAAGGAGAAACATGCCAAGACACATATTAATCAAACTGTCAAAAATTAAATATAAAGAAAACATATTAAAAGCAGCAAGGGAAAAACAACAAATAACACACAAGGGAATCCCCATAAGGTTAACATCTGATCTTTCAGCAGAAACTCTGCAAGCCAGAAGGGAGTGGCAGGATATACTTAAAGTGATGAAGGAGAAAAACGTACAACCAAGATTACTCTACCCAGCAAGGATCTCATTCAGATGTGATGGAGAAATTAAAACCTTTACTGACAAGCAAAAGCTGAGAGAGTTCAGCACCACCAAACCAGCTTTACAACAAATGCTAAAGGAACTTCTCTAGGCAAGAAACACAAGAGAAGGAAAACACCTACAATAACAAACCCAAAACATTTAAGAAAATGGGAATAGGAACATACATATCGATAATTACCTTGAATGTAAATGGATTAAATGCTCCCACCAAAAGACACAGGCTGGCTGAATGGATACAAAAACAAGACCCATATATATGCTGTCTACAAGAGACCCACTTCAGACCTAGAGACACATACAGACTGAAAGTGAGGGGATGGAAAAAGATATTCCATGCAAATGGAAATCAAAAGAAAGCTGGAGTAGCAATTCTCATATCAGACAAAATAGACTTTAAAATAAAGACTATTACAAGAGACAAAGAAGGACACTATATAATGATCAAGGGATCGATCCAAGAGGAAGGTATAACAATTGTAAATATTTATGCACCCAACATAGGAGCACCTCAATACATAAGGCAAATACTAACAGCCATAAAAGGGGAAATCTACATCTCCATCACCATGTGGCGTCCTCCTAGTGAGCCACGAGTCACACTAAGCATGAAAAGTTACTTCACCAAGCGCCTGATGTGGATTGCAACCTCCTGTGGAAATACTCAGGGAGTATTCAACGTTTGCATCGGTTTTCAGCAGGCATTTTGATGAATATGAATGTAATAGAAATGCCTGAATCTGTGTATGAATCAAATATAAACCAAAAAGGAAATTCTTTGATTTCTTTTGACTTTTTTCTTTTTACCTGGTCATTTCTTGAAGCATCAGGCATAAAACTGGCTTAGTGCTGGAATCTCATTCTCCTGAAGAGGAAAGAAATGTTTAGGGGACACATATAAATAAAATAAACATGAAAATATCTTAAACCTGTTACTTTTTGGAATGACTCCATGAAGTTTACTATCTTCAAAAGAAGTTTTAAATTGATAAAAGATGGTTTTATTTGAAGGACTTGTATTATATAATAATTACACTGTCAGGTAGTCATGAAGTAATACTAACCATTCCTCAAAAACTGCCAAATCTATTCTTTTCAAAATAATTGTAATGTAAAAGACTATGTCTGATTGAAATGTGAAAGCATCATCAAATCTAATGTAAAATAAACATCTCAGAGATTAGAGAATAATGTTCTCTTTACACTTCATTTGGAAAACAAAGGGAAGTAAGTTGGGCATAATACTATAGAGAAAGAGGAAGCAGAGATAAGAATGCTTTAGAGTTATCATTTTTCTGTCGTGAACATTGTAGGACCAGACTTTTATGAACCGCTAATTGGTGCACAATGGGTTCATTAAATGCTATGATCAGGTTTTAAAACAATCTTTCTTAACCACATGATATTCAAAAACCTGATAGGACTCCTTTAGACCATGAGTCTTTAGAGAGAAATGATTTCTCGATTTCTTTCAAAAGAATAAAAATATGAAAACTACCTAAGGATACATTTTCTGACCATAATTGACCAAGTACAGCTTTAAGAGCTCAATTTTGGCCTGTGTGTTTCTATATGTCTCTTAAGATATTACCAATTTTTATATAGAGAGAATAGTTATGACTATCCTCTTTTTCCAAATTGACCAAAAAAAAAAAAAAAAAATGTAAGATAGCTAATGTGAAAGAGTTAATATGTGGTGTGGAATTTGAGTATGAAACCCATGCCAAGATTTAAAAGCTTTATGAATAAAGATTCGATTTTCTCATGTGTATAATAAATGATTACATTAAATCTTCTTCTCAACTTAATTCTTATTATTTTATGATTCATAATATAGATTCTTAAGAACCACTAGTCTCTTTTTTTTGAAAAGGCTGTGTCTTAGAAATAGTAGGCATAAAAACACCCTGTGAATGAGTCAACAGGATGCTCTTCTTAAATAACTATGGTTCCTTATATAGTTGTTAAAACGTGCTAAATGGTATTATATTCTATTTACAAAAATTTTTTAGTTAACACATTTTTATGCTCAAGTATTCTTGTGCCTTATTTTGAGTTAAGAAAGTCAAGGATGCACACTGTAGCATACTTCTATATTAATTCTATGGGATTCTATGCTTTCTAATAATGATACTTCTCTATTATTCTTCTCAAGAGAGATCCTACACTGAATAAAAGACATCAGATAAGAAGATATTAAGTTCCTTTTCAGATTTTTTTCTACCTGTAGTAAGTTGAGTGGTGGTCCTCCAAAAGAAATTTTACCTGGAGCCTCTAAAGGTGACCTTTCTTAGGAAAAAAGGCCTTTGCAGATGTAGTTAATTCAAGAATCTTGAAATGAGAATATCCTGGATGATTAAGGGTAGGCTCTCAATACAATAACAAGTGTGCTTAGAAGAGAAGGGAACGGAAGACATAGAGGGGAGGGTTGTGTGAAAACAGGCAGAGACTGGAGTCATGAAAGCTGAGGAACCCCTGGAGCCAATAGAAGCTGGAAGAGGTGAGGGCAGATTTTCTCCTAGAGCCCCCAGAGGGGGTAAAACCCTGTTGACATCTTGATTTCAGACTTCTGGTCACCAAAACTATTCTAGGAAACGACTGCTATCATTGCCATTAACTTAAATAAACAAGCAAACAAACAAACGAAAAACCCCAAACGGGACTAATACATAAGGGTAAATCAATTAGGAACCATATGATTCTAATAGGGTATTCAAGAAAATATAACAAAATGACTCCTTATAAAGGTGTGACCAGGGTGTAGGAAAGCTTGCGGGTATTTGTTTGCTAGGGCTGCCACAACAAAATACCACAGACTGGGGGGCCTTAAACAAGAGAAATTAATTTTCCTACAGTTCTGGAGGATAGGAGTCCACGCTCTAAGTGCCGGCAGGGTTGGTTTTTCCTGAGGGTCTCTCCTTGGTTTGCAGATGGCTGCTTTTTCGCTGTGTCTTCAGAAGTTGTCTTTCCTAGTTGCCCATGCACTCCTGGTGCCTCTTTTGTCTGTGCTGATTTCCTCTTCGTAGAAGGCCTCCAGGCAGATTGGATTAGGGCCCACCCTAACAGCTGGATTTTAATTTAATCACCTCTTTAATGACCATTGCTCCAAATATCTTCTAAGGTGCTGGGGGTTAGGACTTCAACATAGGAGTTTGGGGAGCACAATTCAGTCCATAACAGTGCTCTTGGCAAGGCGAGGCCTGAAGAAACGAGGAGAAGCAGCAGTTATACGAACCCAGAGACAGAGAAGACCTTGCAGAGAGATACCTGACGGGAACTGAGTGTTGGTGAGAGAAAAAGCAAAGCCCCAGAGGAAAGGAGGCTGGGGAGTGAATTCTTCTTTCGCTTTGACTCCTGGGAGCCACAGGAAGGCCAGAAGACCACTTCTGCAGCACATGCACAACAGCCTGCCAGCACTCAGAGCAAGGCTGAGAAGGGTCAAGAGAGGCTGTGAAAACTCAGATGAAAGATATCCAGTGAAAATGAAATTTCAACATGATTTCATGGAAATCACTTGTAGCCACTTCTGCGGTTTGAAGGCATCAGCAAACTAGGTCCAGCATAATAAAGTCTTTAACAACTCCTTTTTTCATAACTGAGGAGTTAATGAAAACAACATAAGTTTTGTATAACATATTCTCAACATTATAGACCTGCCCTGGAAGCTTTAAAAATCTTGCTTCTTATGGAACTATTCACATTTTGAATAAAGTATATGTTTACTTGTGTTTATAAACACTACATATTTTAAAACATCACACAAGTTGACAGGTATTCTAAGATTTAAATGCTGAATGCCTACCAGGGTTCTGCTCCTGTTTTCAAAATGCTCTTGGACACATTCTGGACTTTCTACAATCTAGTTGTTTTACTGGTTCGGCGGGAAGGTTATTGATATCCAAGAACCGAATGAAATTACTACAGGATATTATTTTAATAAAACAGGTGCTGGAGAAATGCTGTTTGTGACTGAAGCACATTTATTAGTGTATCTTCACCACCCAGTGTTGATATAAATATTTATTTAACTGAATTAAACAGCAACATTAGACATTAGACATCTGCTCATTTTCCTAGGTATATAAGCCACTGGAAAAGAATTATTATTTGAACATCTTTATGTATTCTGGACAACTTAGTAATGGGGGAGGAGTAAATATTTGAACTTATTATCAGGCTGTTCCTTTTCCTCATGGCCCCCTTAGCCATTTTACATTAAAATCTGCCATAGATAAAATATATGAAAAATATCTTTTCAAACTGCCTCAAAGTTTCGCATGTATATTGAATTTCTAGTCATATTTGGCAAGAAGTTGAAACTGGTTTGGGTGGAAAATTGTCAGAAATATTCTAGAGATTTGATTTCCACGTTAAAAAAAAAGTTAAATATTTGAAAATCATTAAATTAATGGTTGTATATGTTTTGATATATTTTTGGAAGGATAGATAGTTTGAAAAAATGTGTATCCAATTATAATTTGTGACACATTTCACTAGAAAACATTTATGAAAAGTCAGTCAAAAGTGGTTAAAATTATTTAAGGAAAATAACCAAGCTGCTTCCTAAATGAAAGCAGCCACTAGAGGGCACTGCTGCTCTATATCAAACCAGCGTGTAACCACAATAAATACTGAAGATTTTAAAAGGTAGGGGTTCAAGGTGGCAAGTTTGGATTGTAATATGAAATGCTCTAAAAGAAGAAAAATAAATTTGTTGCAGTTAATATTATTTATCAGACAATTTGAAAACTCTGAGCACTTAAATTGGCACTTCCATCAAACTAATTTTACTAGACTTTGTGATGTACATTTAGGGAAAAAAATGTACATAAAGAAAAAGATATTTATGGAACTCCACAGTAGTTTTGCTTAGATAAGCCCTGTTATCTTTTATTGTAAAGATTTCTATTCTTCATAATGTCAGATAATAATGGTAATGATAGCTTAGCTGCTTTCCTCAGAAGGGCTATGATGTATTTATACATATACGGTATATATTCATAACACAGTATATATATTCATGTTTACACGCCAAAGTGAGGCAGTAAAGACAGGTAGTATAATCACCAACTTAAAAGGAAAGAAATTGAGGTACAGAATGTCATTGCTTGTCTAAATCTCAGAGAAATTAGAGAGTGAATATGAGTGATGCGTATGTGCACATACAGGGGCAAAAATGGAGATAAAGAAATACTTTTCCAATAAAATTGAAAGAAAGAAATATCCACAATTAAATAATGAATTACATACATACATATAACATACACATATTGGAGAGAGAAAAAGGAAGTTAATTATTATGTTTCACTAATAAATATTATGTTCTTTAATTTAAAAAGCAATGAAAAGTTCACTGTCCTTACTATGAACTAAAAATGAGTGGCTAATATAGAAATATGAGACCCATTCTTTGAAGTAAATAATTGAAATAGAGTTGCAGAGCCAATGCACATGTCAACATAGACTATACTGCATAATTTTGTGTGACAAATATGCTGGGTGTTGTATACACAGACTTTAGGAGATCATCATGGGTTGGAGTAAATTAAAGTTTTCTATGGAGAGGGGATAGGAATTTGAACTTGGTCTTGAAATTTGGGACAACATCAGATAGGTGATGAAGATGTTAAAACATGGGAAGACTCAGAGATCTGGATGGTCCAGACATGTACCGATGCCAGTCAGTATCTAAAGCTATCTGTTTTGGTGAGTAGGGGTAGGGAGGGGGGTAGTTGGAGGAATCTAGAAAGCTACATTAGGGATATATTGTATGTAATTTTGAATTCCAGGTTGAGATGCTTTGATTTGATCCAAAGCATTGGAATCGGATGTGTGGCATGATCAAAGCAGTGTTTAGAAAGATTAATCTGCTTGCCAGATAGATTCATATGAGGAGAAACTTGAGTGAGAGAAGACCTTTTAGGAATCTGTTTCCTAGAACAAACTTGAGATGCTATGAGCCTTAATTAGGACAGTGGCTACGGACATAAAAAAGAAAGGACTAAAAGAGAAGTGAGATAGAAATAGGAGACGGTATGGATTTGGGTTGATTAAATGTGGAGGTCTCAGAAGGGAGAGGGGATGAGAAGCAGTTATGAGAATTTACACCCAGAGGACATGAAACAAAAGGAAGAGGAAGTGGGTTTGTACTGAGGATAAAAGACAGAAAAATCTGTTCAGTTTTAGATATGTTAACATGTCTTTCATTGATTAAATATAATGATTCTCCTCAGAGATGCAGGGCAGAGCTGCAGAGAGGAGTTAGATTGTCAGTATAGATTTATAGTTGTATTTTCAAATGCTAACTTAATCAGAAGGAGGTGATACATTTTTGAGTGAAAGGAAAAAAAAATGAAATAGGGGACTAAAAGCTAAAATACAGGTTAATCTGAATTTACTAGTTAGAGAAAGAATAACCAGTACTGAAATATTCAAAACGATTGTCTTAGATGTGCATAGGAGACAAGAGATCAATTAACCAGAAGCACAGAATGAGGAATTCCCTGAAGTCAAACTTTAAAAATAGGTCAAGAGGGCTGGGGAAAATATCATGGAGTTAAGTAATTAATAACAGGTCAATGCCATATTGGAAAGTGTCCTTTCATCAAAGTGACAGAGATAGGAGAAACATGTTGGCTGGTTAGAATAGAGAAAAGGGGAAATAGATGCTAGGGTAAATCATTGTTTGAGAATACAGGCAGTGAAATTAACAGGAAACTAAGATCAAGGGATTACCATTAGGTTCAAACATCATGTTATAAGATTAGGAAATATTGCGTTACAATATTTAGGAAATATTGTGTTGTAATATTTAGTCAAGTAGATTGCATGCTTGCAGACAAAAGGGAAAAAGAGAATGAGAAATGAAGGATCCAAAATAAAGAGAGAATAATTGAAGGACAAAAGGAGTTAAAAAGAGGGGACCGAGGACCCTGGCTGAAGCAATATCCTTTGAAAGCTGTGATAATACATCTTTTGATAAGCCTGAAGAGATATGTTATACTGTGGGTTTACATCAGGATATTCTTAGCTATCTCAAATCTATTTTGAAATTATATATGGGACAAGTCAATCAATAAAAACCAGAATCGCTTCAGTCATCTTTATGCTGTAGGAGATGAGATGACACTAAAAAAAAGGGGGGGGGGGCACAAAAGGTAATTTTGCCTGCCTCACAATCTTCCTGATGTTCATTGCTGAGTAAAAATCTGGGCTCTAATGTGTGAATCACAATTTGCATGAAGACTGTTCTGTCGATGTGCCTATTTAAATCAAATAACACATGAAAAGCAAATTGAGCCTTTTTGTAATCCTGAAGAGTCGCAATAGTAGAGCCTGTCGACCAATGTTCTAAACCTACCTGTTTTCATCATTTAGCTTTATGGGCTTTTATTTTTTCCATCTTGAAAAGCCAGACATTAAAAGTCTGAAATATTCTGTAATTTACAAACAGCAGAGCAGCAAGTCTGCTGGTTATATTTGATCCCGACTGGTACAGAACTGCTGGTGAGATGTCCTGCCTGTCAAATTCCTCATTCTTGTGCTGATCTGGTTGCAGACCCTCTGACCTTGCTCTGCTCTTTGCTTCCTTTGAATTTTCTGATTCCTGACTACCTGCTCAGCCGTTCACTCACCCAGCATCTTTTCTAGGAACTCCCTACCTGTGTACTTTTGATCCCCCAGCTGCCTGTCTAGCTGATTGACTACCATGCTCTGACCTCCTGTATCTAGATTGTTGTTGATCAAATATTGCTTACTTGAGTCCTAAATTGCCTCTTCCAACTTGGTGCAGGATATGTCGATATGTGTAGACTGCCTGCCTGAACTCCTGTACCCTAACTTCATCAAGCCTTGCTTGGCCTTTCCTAATCCTGACTCATCTCCTTCAGAAAAGCATTTTCCCCCAAGTCCTAACAGAACAGCAATTAAAGAGGATGCCAAGGTTTATTAATCCTGGGTGATGGGGATTAAATGGATAGGAAAGAATGAAGGAGATAATGAACTTGGTTGTGGATTTATTTTATGTAGGATTATAATAGATGTCTTATATTGGATGTTCACAAGATCTAAGGTATATTTGCTACCATTTCTCCATCAGGGAGAAAAATCATCAACTAATCTCATTATAATGTATTAGCTCTTATCCAGGTCTAGATAGACTGGCGTTCTATTTAATATTTTTTAAGGTCCCAATTGTGGACTATTATAATGAATTGTTTCTAGGAGTTAAAACTATGTAACTCTCTTAAGACAGAACCACTTTAGACTTAATTATGGTTGAAAAAAATCTTAATTGATTCTTTTATGCACATGTATATCTTACCCATATGAATTCAATAACAGAGAAAGTACCACCAATGTTTCTTTTGCTTCTTTTCTGAAAGATTTATTATGGCATGATGTTTAGGAGAGGGGTAATTATTATTTGTGTATAAATTCTTCATGTAGTTTCTTCCTACTTTTCCCATACCACACGATTCTTAGGAAATGAAAATATGTTAACATGCATCTGAAGAAATGTAGCAGGCTTCTCAAGGTTTGTGGGGATGTGTTGAGGGGTTCGTCTATCCCAAGCCATAGTAACCATTGTGAGAGCTTAGGGGATCATAAAGTCTGCTAAATTTCAACCAGTTACCAAACTGGGTTGGAAATTCTGCTTGGAAGTCATCATCTACCCAGTCAATCAACCTGGAAATGTGAGGATTACCCTTCAGCTGTCTTTCCCTCTCATTCTCATCCTTCACCAAAATATCTAGAAACATTTTGAGTCACTTCCTTCCTTTCCATACCTCTATGTCTTGTCCTAGTTCAGGCAACATCATATTTTCCTAGAACGCTTGCTATACTTTCCTGAATTGACCTTCTTTATTCTAGGATTTTCTCCCTTCTTTGACATTGGTCCCATTGCCCCTCTGCATGGAATGCCCTTTCAACAACTATTAGCAGGACTAAAGATTCCAATTTTTGAAACTCAGCTCTAGGGTCACCTTGAGATGACTTTCCTGATACTACACATATCCACATTAACTTGTTGCTACAAATAGGCTGAGTGCTTCTTCTTTTTCTATAAAACCCTGTACATATTTCTGCTTCTGCATGTACAACATAGTGTCACTGTGCTTCTGGGTCTACTTCCCCCATTAAACTTAGATTTGATATTAAAAAACATATTTTATTGTTTCTCCAGAAATCAGTTTAATGCTGAATATATAGTAGGCACTCCATAAATGCTTGTTAAATAAATGAACGAATATATAGATCTGTCTTTATACTCTATTTTCCATGGGCAAGAGCTCTTATTTTTATGTTACATTTGGCACTGTAACAAATATGTAACAGATGCTTAACAAGTATTTTTTCAATGACTGTCTCGATAAACTGCAATCATTTCCCCCTTCAAGATCTTATGCAAGAAGAGCTCATATCATATATCTCTTTCCAATAATTTGATTGTACTTTGTGACATTCTTAGATTTTACTCTAAAAAAAGGTGGTGGAAAGTTTAATAAAATTTTCTTGTAGATGCCTTGGAGAATTCTACACATTTCCAAGGTCTGGACAAGAAGAGCTCATTTTAGCTGAAATAGGATTACAATGAGAAATATGCAGGGCATCAATTGTCTCCCCAAATACTAATGATATGATATGATATAATATGATATGACATGATATGCATAACATAATATGATTAATATAATACATTGAAAACCTCTCTGGGTGAGGAGATATCTATGAAGGGCTTGGTTTAGGGTGATGAAGAGGTTAATTGATTGCCTCTGGACCTCATACTATCATTTGCTATTCTGAGAATTCAGGACTAAAAATAATTGAGGAGGTGGGCAGACAGGATTACTTCAACTCAATTTAACATTTGACACATATTCTTTGCTCATTGCTACAATTGCATTTCTCAATTGTTTCATAATGCTTCATGTGCCTGCCACCTTGCTAGAACTGTGAATTCCTGTTCTCCAATTCTGTGTCTTATTCACATTTATAGCATAGTTTATAAGTCAGAGTAGAAGTTCAACATACGCTTTTTAAGTGGTTGAATGAATACATTTTTGACCAACAATGTACAAATCACTGTTAAAATGAATACCGCCAGGCATGCATGCATAAGGCACATTTCCTTTACTCAGTCAAATAAAGGAGGGGACAAAAGGGGATCGGTAGGAATGTTTTATACAAAGAAAAATTTGATAAAAGTCATGGAAAAAATACTTAAATAGTACAATGGCCAAATTTGTACAAATGGCCATATTTGCAGCTTAATTTAGACCTCTTATTCATACTGACAAGAAAAGCCCTAAAATTAATGTAGAATGGGTTTCTGTCAGGAGGCCACGGCACTCTGGACCCTAGATTTTGGATTCATCATCAAGTTCCAAAAATATTTTAACACGTTGGAATCTATAAGGTGAATCTAATAAGGCATCATATAATAGTGACAAATGGAAAACCCTATTCAACCAAGTGCAAAATCAAAGAATAGGTAAAAAAGCTTTAGATTTTTTAAAAACTCTGAGTCTGATACAAATCAACAATGAGTTGGTTTCTAAAATGTTATAAGTATCAAACTTCATTGATAGCCTGGCACCTACCAAAGGACAGATAATTGGTTCTCTGTGAATGTTGGAATTCGCCAAATGCATTAACATTTTATTGACCATTATTTGCTTAATTTATATTCTGCCTAATTTCTAAAATAATTTGAGACAACTACCTTGGCTGTCTTTTTGTGTAAGAATTTCAGACAAAGTGGAGTATGGAAAAATTAGAGAAGATCCAGAACGATGACTAGAGTCAAAGTTGTGCAACATTAGCAATAATTAAGGAACTAGCAATATATTTATTCACTAAAAAGAATTCATTAAGCAAATGTTTGTTGAATACCTACTATGTACCCAGTACTCTATTAAGTCTCAGGGATTCAACAGTGAAGGGAGAAACAAACAAGGAAAAATCCTGCTGCATATTTATGAAGCTTAGGAGTCAGATGAAGAGACACAATCAATGATTTTAGGAACGAATGTATAATTGCAACCATGCTAAATCCTGAGAAGGGCAAGCATGTTGTGCCATGAAGGTATAACTAATGGGAAGTATTAGTTGTGGTAAATGTGGTCAGTGTAAGCTCCCCTGAGAAAGTGAAATCTGAGTTGAGATCTTATTGATAAATAAAATATTAGTAAATACGTATTCCTTATTCTATTGTTGATAGATGTGGAAATCAACATAATACTTTAAGAAGGTAATTTAGTAGTAACTATCAAAATGTAAAATATGAATACCTTTTGACCCAGTGTTTTGGACTTCATGCTTGTGTCTCCCCCAAAATTCATATGTTGAAATCCTTAACACCAAATGCCATTGCAATGGTATTGGGAGATGGGGCCTTTGGGAAGTAATTAGGTCATGAAAGTGGGCCCTCATGATGGGATTAGTGCCCTAATAAGAGACCTGAGAGAGTTTGCTTCCTTTTTCTCTCATGAAACCATGTGAGGACAGTGAGAAAGCAGAGAGCCAGGAACGAGACAGCAGAACTGTCCCCCATAATTGCACTAATTTTCTATTGCTATTTCGACTTTCTAGAAGTCTTTTGCTCTGCAAGGAGTAAACATTATAGAAACGTGCATTTGTGGAAACATTTGATCTTTTTAACGTTTAAAGATATGTATTTTCAGCAATTTAGAGCAATGCATTTATTTTATCATTCTCTGAGAAGTGTAAATTTAAAAAAAGTAGCTTGTAACACAGAACTGAAACAAACTTCAAAAACCTTTTTCAGTTTTCAATGATTGATTGATTTTCTCCAACCCTAATTTAACTACTTTCCTTTAATCCCCATGTTTTCATCTCAGTTATTTTATATATTAGAAATGTTTTCTCAAAGTACAAACCCAAACAAAATTCTATCATATCACTCATATAGTATAGTTGCTTATCCAGTAACATTTTTAGGTGCTTTACCAAATACATATGAAGCTTAACTTAGATCTTTAGAGAACTAAAGCAAATTTTCGGTGATAAAATAATGGGTGCAATAGCCCAGATACATACCATTTTTAAAAAGTGAAAATTGTTTATTTATCTATAGACTTGAGAAAAAAGAGGATCAGGACCTTTAAGGGCCCCAAATTAAATGTCTTAAGAAGCCATTCAGGTGACTCAAATTGCTGAACAAGGACAGGTACTGGACAACAGGTAGCAATGGGGGTTTTGTTGAATTAATGAGTAAAGTTTTGGCGTCAAGAGGTCCTCATCTCCAGACAGATTCAGTATTGCTATACCTTCTTGGATTATTTAAAAAGTAGCTGGAAACTGAGCTTTTATAGGGAGTTTCTCAATTTTTCAAACTTTTGTCTGCTGAATCAAAGGGCACAGGAATGAGTCTGCAGGTTAGATTTAGCTCTCCGGTCCCCACTTAGAAAGGGTTGAGGTAATGGAAGCGGGACAGCCTTGAGCTGGAGAACAGAGAGAAAGGAACCAGGTCACTGGGGATCCAGTAAACTGTAGAGGGAAGAGAAACCATCCAGTGACATCCATGACTATGCTAACCAGCTTGAGAGACTGCAAGCAAGGCTTTCACAACTACTGGCAATTTTTGATCATTGAGGATATTTTTGCCACAGTGTAGTGAAATTTGTTGCTTGACTCCTCAGGAAGATAAGAGAATATCAAAAAACTAGAGTGGGCTTCCCTGTTGGTGCAGTGGTTGAGAATCCGCCTGCCAATGCAGGGGACACGGGTTCGAGCCCTGGTCTGGGAAGATCCCACATGCCGCGGAGCAACTGGGCCCGTAAGCCACAACTACTGAGCCTGCGTGTCTGGAGCCTGTGCTCCGCAACAAGAGAGGCCACGATAGTGAGAGGCCCGCGCACCGCGACGAAGAGTGGCCCCCGCTTGCCGCAACTAGAGAAAGCCCTCGCACAGAAACGAAGATCCAACACAGCCATAAATAAATAAATAAATTAATTAATTTAAAAAAAAGCTAGAGCAACTCCTAGTTCTTGTAAACCTAGCTGCCTTTGAATATAGGCATTTTCAGAACACAAACAAATGAACGAACAAACACAAAAGGGTAATTTCTTTAGATAGAGCTATTTATGTTGTTATTCTTAATGCCATATTACTCTTGATTTTCTTTCTTTTTAGATCTCATTACCAAGCTTTCCTTTGGCTCTTATTTCTTTGGATATTAACAATGGATCAAAGGTTATCATTGAAATGTTTATCTTTACTTAAGTTTCAGTGTAGAAACAAACATTATATATATATATACTATATATACATTATATATAGTATATATATATACATTTTATATATATAAATATATATATATATATCTATTACAGTAGGGGTAGTTTACTCTTAAACAAACTCCCTAAGCACATGTTTCTGGACTAATACACTCAGAAGAACCTCTCTTCAGGGAATCAGCCTTAATTCTTTTAGGAGCCATCAGCGATTCTGCCATCTTTGTCAGGTCCTCAGTCGTGTGCCTCATTGGATTTCTTTATATCTTCTTTTAAGGAGAACCTGTAATTTCTTCTCTCAATGCTACATTGGTATTTGGAAAAAAATTCAGATTTTGGAAGGGAGAAAAATAAAACATGGCACTCGTTGGAACACGTTTTTTCTCTCTTCACAGACGGCTTTCTTGTTTTCCATCCATACAATCGCTTTTGTTAGTTTATAGGGATTCTTATTCCATTCACCTTTCAACCTGACTTTCAGATGCATCCCCATGGCTGCTTCCAGCCCCTAGCTATGCTGTCATAAGGATTACACTCAGTTATATAGAAAACAAACATACTTTTCTCAGTATAATTTTACTATAACGGCTTTCTGTACCTAAAGATTCTGTATGCAAGTGTGTATGCACACATACACACACACTCACATAGTCACACAAATAACTCCCCCCTTATTTCCCACGTACACCCTTTATGGTCTTATATAACATTAATGTACTCTGCTGTCTCCTTCAAGGTTCCCAGAAGAAATGAATTACTTCTGGAAGCCTAAATGATCTAAATCTCACCGTCATTTTCTCCTAATAGTCCAAGGTCTAGCTACCTAGATTATGTGTTGTTGTATAAGAGGCAATAAGTCCAGCTAGAGGAGTTGTAGCTGATGTGTAAATGAGGGTCCAATTCAAGGGATACCAATTGTTTCACTTTCTGTAAGTTTAGTCGGTGGTCGTAATTTTATCAATTTCTTCTCTCACAATGCTTCCTCTATTCTAGTGTCTTTAGTAAGAATCCTATTGTCCTTTACTTACATTATTTTGAAGTAAACCTCCCAATGGAATATAACAGTCCCCAAAATATGCAACCAGAAGCATGCTATCACTCATGAATTTGCTCCAATCTCAGCAGAATTTATCTAATTATCCCTCAGAATCAGGCCTTCGTAGCCTAACTTAACCGTATCTCTGCTTCACAGTGATGGCCCTGATGTGGGACCCAGTGTACAGAGGACCTCTGCCATTAATACTCTCATTGCAGTGCCCCATTAATAAATATTACCAGATCAAAAAAATTTTTCAACTAGTGATCTCAAACATGTTTTTAAGTTTTCAGTAGTTTCTGTTAAAATTCTTTGTCGTCAGTTGCAGGTTAGGAGCATGGGAACAAAATCCGCAATTAGGAACAAGCACACACAGCTGACAAAACGAAGAGTCACGGGCACATGCAGAGAGCATGGCAGGGTGAAGCCACCCCTGGAAAAGTTAGGAAGAAAACACTTAGCTGACATCGCAATATCAGCAAATGTACATGGAGTTTTTTCCCCCCATTCTTTGTTGTAACTATCAAATTAGCCAGTGTGTTCGAGAGAGTGCCATGCTCCTGGGAAAGGGCAATCATTTCTTCTCCTCTCACTCATATTCCTAGTTGACAGTTCCCTAGGGGGACAGCAGAAATAAATTCAGGCTGTCCTGATGAAGGCGAGTCAGCTCATTAGCAGCTGCCATCACAGCACTTTACCTTGAGCTCACAGATGGAGACAAGGGGTCTTTGAAGGCGATTCTAAGGCAGCTTCGCATGGAGCAGCATAAGTCGGGGTCCTGTAAAGTGTTGTCTCCCTGGAAACCAAGTGCAACAAATACCCTGTTGTCATCAGCTCAGGATGTGTATAGTTCACACATAAATGCCGGGTTTGTGGAGACATTTGCACAGTGGATGCCTGTGTTATGGATACACGTAAGCGAGAGATCTTTAAGACTGTCGGTCAGATCCTTTATGAAGTCATGGACTGCTTTTGGAACAGTAACATGTTAAAGGTCTGAAATAAATGACTCCTGTATGATGTATGTGTGATACTGAATCCCTGTGTGAAATACAGTGCTCCCTTATGCAATTCAGAAAGAGCTGTCAATTTTAATTGAATTAGATCTTGCTTTAACATAGACGCTTATCTTGTTCATTTAATTCCCAGATTCTTATTTGTGGGAACACCAGTAGTGGAGTTTTATCTTATTTCTCAAGTAACAATATCATCCCAATTTCATTCATACTCATTCGATTTGAAATACAATTTTAAAAGGAGGCATTATTTTCTACAATGCTTTGTATTTAAGCCCATGAAGATAAAAAAAAACCTACCAGTTTTTAAGAGGAGTCTGACTTTAAATTGTGTGTGATTTAACCTTCTGAATATTAACTTTAGGCTATAATGAGTAAAAAGTAAGTTTAAAGAGTTAATAGTTTATAATCCTGGATTCCAGCTATCTCATCAGAAAATAAATGCCATCAAATTAAGATACCAGGAGAGAAGTTCCTCAGACAGGAATTCAAAGAATGATTAGTCAAGTAGAAAAGTTTATAAAAATAAGTTGCCCGCATATAATATAGATTAGAGACATTTTTAACAGTAGCAATTGTAAAGGATCTCTAAACGCCTCTACAGCCTAAACACTAAAATGTTAGTGACACCAAAGATAAGCAGTCTTTACACTATTTGTACATTTATTATTTATCTTTTCCATATTCCCCATTTGAACCTTCATTCATTTTGAGTGGAATTCCTTATCAAAAATATCCTAAAACTATCAGGTCCAGGTAGGGATTATCCTAGTGTTACACATAGAGAAATGGGTGGTACCAAGAACCTGTCATTTATCTGTGTTCACATTAATAGAGCCAGGTCCTCGGATTTTCCTTCTTACCATTTAATCACCAGTTTGCGATAGGCTACAATTCAATTCTACTTAATTAGACTGTATAACCATAATGATTGATTAGTTAATACAGACACACGTACTTACTTTAACTGCCATTTGATCTTGAAATATGGTTTTGCACTGGCTAGACT
Organism: Balaenoptera ricei; assembly: GCF_028023285.1. Classification (NCBI taxonomy): domain Eukaryota; kingdom Metazoa; phylum Chordata; class Mammalia; order Artiodactyla; family Balaenopteridae; genus Balaenoptera; species Balaenoptera ricei. Next base: position 136,296,037 of record NC_082642.1, read on the forward strand.
GTCAGAAGAATGAAACTCTTCCTTTTTTATCTCTTGTATATTAAATCTCCCCTTGGCATTACTGCATTATGGCAGTGTCTTGTCTATGGTTTCTATACGCAAGTAAGCTCAAGTTTTCATTCTTTAGCTGTTAGTCACATAGTTCTAAATGTATTACAAATAATGCTGATGTTGAATGTTCTTTACTCCACTGTGTGTTTCTAATGGGATTTTACCAAAGAGCGTAACCTCTAACCGTATTAATAGTTAATCAAGCAATAAACATGCTTTGCTGCAAGCTCAAGCCAACAGACTTCTCTCTGATGATGAATTTTCTATTAAATTGACAAGGATTTCTTTTGCTTTATCTCATTATTGTAAAACTGGGGTAAATGTCTGAGTGTTCAATTCCCAGTAAGTGCCCTAAAGGGCTTCTTCCTAACTCTTTGACCTAAATAAATGAAGTGTCCCAAACTGCACATTAATATATTATCCCAAAGCTTTGCTTCTTTAGACATAACCTCAAAAAACATGGATCTATTAGATAAAGTGTTTTGAAACAGGAAGACAAAGTAAAGGTAGTCATTTATTAAATTTAAGAGCTTGCATTATGAAATATTGAGAAATTAAAAAAATACGAGTGTGCTAAGGAAAACTACGATGATTTATATAATACTAGGAAAATTGGCCCAAAGTGAAAGCAATGTGCTTAGATTGTACTTAGGTATTTATCCTATAGAGGAAAGTGAGACAGAGACAAGGTTACACAGTCACCATACTGTTTCCTCCTCCTGCAGACACAGAAAAACATTTACTAGATCATCATGCTTCCTACACCTGCCTGCAGTCAGAATGGGGTGTTACTGGCTGAGTTTTGGTCAGTAGTTTATGGGCAGAGGTGATGTAAGCCACCTCCAGTTCTTGTTCTTTCTTTTTTTAATAAATTTATTTATTGATTTTTGGCTGCGTTGGGTCTTTGTTGCTGCGCATGGGCTTTCTGTAGTTGCAGAGAGCGGGGGCTACTCTTCGTTGTGGTGCATGGGCTTCTCATTGTGGTGGCTTCTCTTGTTGAGGAGCACAGGATCTAGGCACATGGGGTTCAGTAGTTGTGGCATGTGGGCTCAGTAGTTGTGGTGCATGGGCTTAGCTGCTCGTGGCATGTGGGATCTTCGCACACCGGGGCTCAAACCCATGTGCCCTGCATTGGCAGGCAGATTCTTAACCACTGCACCACCAGGGAAGTCCCACCAGTTCTTGGTCTTAAAAATCACCTTACAATGTCCCCCAGGCTCCTCTTTCCCATATGCAGTAACCTTGAAAGCCTCTTCTTCTAGATGGCGGAGCTACAAGACAGAAGACTCCTGGGCCCCTGTAGCTTATAAATGTGCTGTCTTCCATTAAAAATACTTATGGGACACAGCTAACCTCCTCAAATCTCTTAAATTTAATTTATAGATTGATTCTGGCAGTCATGAAATCAACTAAAACACATAATTCTTAAGTTATCTTTTTGAAAATGTTCTAAATTGTATACTAGTCATGGCAGAGCTCAGTTCATGGGTCAGCCTTCTTATTTTTGTCTTTGTCCTTCTTATAATTAGAAAATTAAATTTATGGCTAATAAATTATCTTCAGTATCAAGCAAATTAGTGTGTGTGTGTGTGTTGTGTCTTACCAAAGTGGGAGTATATTGCTCACCTCACTCCAGGCCTTTGTGTGGCATTTGTGGTTTCAGCTGTGAAAGGAGCAGCTCTGGTCAAGGACTCAGGGACCAACCTGAGACTGGAGGAGCCTCGGCATTGCTGGTCTTCAGGCTTGGTCAGACCAGGGGCTATGCTGGGAAGAGTGGAGTTGTACTGGGTTGTCTAATGTTAAACTTGCCATGTCAGCCCAGCACTTGCGTTGCTAACAAGCCTTCCATTCTTTTCATATTTTGGGGAATATTGTTGTTATTGCTCAGCATCTATTCCTAAAATGACAGTGCATTCTCAGTGGTTCTTTTGAGAGGGCCATTTTGATCACAATGTTGAGTTCTCTTTGTTTTGGTTTGCCTGATGTTTCTCTCAGTTTACTTTCTCCAGGACTGACTCTAAGGAACTGCCAGAGCAATAATTACTTGTTCAAAAGGAATTGCCTTTTAAGGTGGGCCTTGTATATTCCTTCTATTTATTCGATCAATGTACAATGATTTGTTTCTATGCATATCAAACTATTAGTCTGCAAAATGAGTGAATTTGAGTGTAGTTGGACCTTTGCTCTCCCTTGGTTAAATTCTGTCAAACAATATTCCCTTGAAAGAGTCAGGAGGTTTTGCTGCAGTAGATTTATTAAGTGGTATTTCCAAACAAATGCCGTGGAGTACAAGAGTAATTGCCAACATTTGTGCTCTTAACTCAGTTTCCTACAGAAGGAACAGCTGAAAAAAAAAAAAACTATGAAAAATCCATTACCCGTTGTTTAAGAAGCAAAATAGCATTTTTCAGAAGCTCCTTGTCAAGCAGTTGGATGCAGCAGGATGATGTACAGTGAGAGTGAGGGTTAGGCTGGCATTGACATTTTGCTTCGTAACTTAAGTGATTAAACCTTCGCTAAATTAGATCAAGGAATTTAATTTCTTTTCAAGCTTTATGAATTTTCTCTAATACAGAAATGATCCGAGACAGAATGCTCAAGAAAGTTAAACAGACACAACACTAGAAATACAGAAATGATCCGAGACAGAACGCTCAAGAAAGTTAAACAGACACAACACTAAAAATACAGAAATGATCCGAGACAGAACGCTCAAGAAAGTTAAACAGACACAACACTAGAAATACAGAAATGATCCGAGACAGAACGCTCAAGAAAGTTAAACAGACACAACACTAAAAATACAGAAATGATCCGAGACAGAACGCTCAAGAAAGTTAAACAGACACAACACTAGAAATACAGAAATGATCCGAGACAGAACGCTCAAGAAAGTTAAACAGACACAACACTAAAAATACAGAAATGATCCGAGACAGAACGCTCAAGAAAGTTAAACAGACACAACACTAAAAATACAGAAATGATCCGAGACAGAACGCTCAAGAAAGTTACAGACACAACACTAGAAATACAGAAATGATCCGAGACAGAACGCTCAAGAAAGTTAAACAGACACAACACTAGAAATACAGAAATGATCCGAGACAGAACGCTCAAGAAAGTTAAACAGACACAACACTAGAAATACAGAAATGATCCGAGACAGAACGCTCAAGAAAGTTAAACAGACACAACACTAGAAATACAGAAATGATCCGAGACAGAACGCTCAAGAAAGTTAAACAGACACAACACTAGAAATACAGAAATGATCCGAGACAGAACGCTCAAGAAAGTTAAACAGACACAACACTAGAAATACAGAAATGATCCGAGACAGAACGCTCAAGAAAGTTAAACAGACACAACACTAAAAATACAGAAATGATCCGAGACAGAACGCTCAAGAAAGTTAAACAGACACAACACTAGAAATACAGAAATGATCCGAGACAGAACGCTCAAGAAAGTTAAACAGACACAACACTAAAAATACAGAAATGATCCGAGACAGAACGCTCAAGAAAGTTAAACAGACACAACACTAGAAATACAGAAATGATCCGAGACAGAACGCTCAAGAAAGTTAAACAGACACAACACTAAAAACCCCAAAAGTCTGCATTGCACTCTGTGGAGGGCACTCATGGACCATGAAACACACAGAGTTTCTTGGACAATTTTCTCAATACAATTTTCAAGGCAAATTCAGATGTGTTTGCCGTGTATTCACAATGTATTCAGGAGTCAAGACTTGAATGTTGGAGCTAAGCCTAAATTGGAAGCATCCACTCTTTCTTAAGGTCGTGTAAGCTACCTTTATATACTTGAAATCTAGTTGTGGTGTTAGTTACTAGGTAAATTCAGTATATATAATAATTTTTATCTCTATCTGACATGGGCAGAACGAAATCCACAAGGGGGAAATCAATACCAAAACTGCCGCATATTAACGTGGGTTATATTGCATATGACGGAGAGCGGAGGGACGTAACGTAATGCAGTTATCTTTCACGGCAGCCGCAGACGCGCTGTCCCTCAAGTAAGCAAGGTCAGAAAGCTGCCAGGTCTTTCCCTTCGAGGCCAGGGCAGAAAGAGCATCTCCTGCTCATGAAAGAAGAGTAAATGGGGCTCACAGGTCAGCGTGATCACTGCTAGCCCAGAGTCTGCACTGTTTTATGATCTAAATAATAGAGATGCCAAGGGCAGCTTCTAGGGAGGTTTTAGATTTCCCCTCTAAAGAAAAATAAGTCTCCATTAGCTTTAAAGTCAAACACTCTGTTCACTGTCTGAATGTTGTTTTAAACTATTTAAATAAATGTACAATCTAAATGAAAAAATCCAGGTGCATGCTAATTACAGCAATTTGAGGACACTCAACCAATTGAGTCCTTCTAAGCTTGACCCCATTCCAAAGACATTGCCCACATTTAAACCCCTTCTCAAGGCATGCTCCACACCTTAGCCATAATAGGATCAGGGAAAAGAAGACATATATATTTTCTTCAGGAAAAAAAAAAACAAAACAAAAATAGAGCAGACCAAGAGTCTTGTCCCTTTAGGCCATCCCTCTGTAGACAAAGGAAAACACATCACTGGGGTATAGTGTATGAGCACGTACACACATATACATACATGTACAAATTTAAGGAGGATTTTTATCTGCGAGGATGAAGAGGGAGTTGGTGTATTGGGGCAGAGAGGGGTTGTAAAGGAAGGGAAGTAGCATATATAAAAGTATTTTTAATATTATATGGAAAATTAGTGAAAATAGCATGTTCATTCACTGAAATGCCACCTAACTGATAAAGAAAAAGAAAACTAAGAGCCTCCAATGCCTAGAATATTCTGTACAAAAGCGTGAAAACTTCAGTAGTCAATAGGTTCTCTTCAGTTTGACTCATAGATGCCATTGTAATTTGCTGAGGGTTTTAACTTAAAATATTAAGGAGGTGGCTTTTGTCATTTCCTTTTTTGCATTCTCCTACCACTTCAAATTAATCGACAATTTAGTATTTTTAAAAACTTGTTAAAGAAAAGCATATTTAGGGATTCGATCAAACCAGTGGAGTCTAAAGCTAATTGCCATGACAAATGGAACCGCTTCAAGTGAAATAAATGGCCATTCCTTCGTAACTATTTGTTATATCTGAGTGATATGCTTTAATATCTCAGACATAGATAGTATGTAAGGAACATGCAAATCAATAAAATAATAGACAGCCTACATTGTTATTTATTTCATAAAAAATATCATGGTAATGGGAGTTGAAAAATGAATGGTAAAACCTCATCATTCTCAGAACTGACACTGAAGAATTTGATAATTAAGACTTCAAGGTCAAGTGGTAAGTAATTGATGAAGCCTCGCTTTTCATAATATTTTTAGTGAGAGGATTAAACTGAAGTGCCCTAAATTTCTTGGCTGCATAAATTGAGTCATGATTAAAATAGCCAAAATAAGGTTTCATTATAATTTGTTTTGACTCCGTGAGACTGCTGAGTGGGATATTGTGTTAAGCTTTTATATTCAGGTGTTAGCGTCTCTGCTCAAGAAAAGCTAAGAAGGTGATAAGCAAAGCCAACGATTTTCTAAGAGACACACTGTTGCACTTTTGTCCACATTACAAAATGCCTGAAGTGCTTGCCAGAGATGTCAGACTCTACTTATTGGCATGCTGGAATCTGAATTGAAGCAGGAAAATGAAATGAAAAATGAATGGCTATATCATTTTGCTTTTTTGCAGTTCCAAACGTGAACTCAGTGCAGAAAGGCAAAGCATTCTCTAGAGCCTCGGAACCCTCTAAATCATGATATAGGTCTCTGTACCAGCCACCGATAAACTGTGCCTAGTTCTTCTGATGAAAGAAACAGGTATGATTCCCAAAGCACCAAGACTGACGGAATCAGACAGGAGAGGCACTTCTCCTGATTCCAACACTTACACTAGAGAAGGAGGTGCATCCAGGGTGGCTGCTATTTCCTGCTTTTCACCAAGTGAGGGTGTGTGCAAAGCATCCAGTTTCAAACAATCCTAAGGACTCATAGTCATTTTACATGTCCAACTATTTTTCAGGGAAAGATATTTGGCAGTATCCTGCAAGAACATGAGTGTTTATTTCAGCAGCTTTTACTATGATTTCGCTTAGCTCTGCTTGTGCTTTAGTTAAGGGACATTTTTCCGTGAACTTTAATTAAATCCATTGTCTTCAGGGACTGATTTGCATTGGTGCTCCTTTCCTCAAGGTCCCCAACTCATATCAGGCCTCCTTGAAATATCCTAAGTTAATGATACCTGTTAAGGGGATATTTTCTCACCACTGAAAATTTCAAATCATTCAATATATCATCTTAGGCACACAGCTGAATCTTCTGCTATGATGTTGTCCTTGCCATTTTTTTAATATAATAAGCCTTCTCTTAGTTTCTGGATCCTGATGATAATTGGAAAAATCTTCTATTTTTAAATATAGTTTATTTGGTTATCTTTCAAAATAATTTAGTGACTGATTTGGTCATTACTTTATAAATTATGTAATTAATTTTAAGAATATTATCACAACATTTAAAATGTTTTTGAATTTTCTCAAAATAATACGGTTAAATGGCTAACAGGTCAATGCAAAAGTTTGAAATTTTTTACCTAAAAATTAAGGAGAGATAGGAAGATGAAATACAATACGTATTTATTTGCAGCAAAGCAAATAAAATCTATTACTAGTCACAGAATTTCCATAACAAGCATATTTCCACATTTTAGTGCCAGTGAAATTTAATGTGTGTGTTACCTAGATTAGTTAAATGCTATATCACTTGTTGTTCTTTAAAAACACATTTCAAATCATTGTATGTCTATTAAAATATGTTAAGTTGATCTATGTTCATCGTGGAATACATTTTCATATTTTTAAAAATCAATTATAATGTTTCTAGTCACAAGTAATAGAAATTCTAACTCAAATTAATTTAAACTGTAAGGTAAATTTATTAGCCTAAGCATCTGTGAAGTCTGGAGGTAGAGAAGCTTCTGGGTTGTTTGGTTTAAGCAATAGGATAATATTATCAGTAACTTATTATTTTTCCCACTGCTTGCCCTTCCTCCCTCTCTCCCTTCCTTCCTTCCTTCTTTCCTTCCTCTCTTCCTCTCTCTCATATTTCTTTTCTCTTTCTCTCTCCTTCCTCCCTCCATCCCTCCCTCATTCACTCTTTTCTCTCTCTCTCTCTTTCTTTCTTTCTCCTTCCCTTTTTCAGTAGTTTTATCCAAAGGCTGGACTCCATTATGTTGGGAAATTTGCAACAGTCATTCCAGATTTCATGTCTGTCTACCATATATTCAGTAGATTTTTCTTCCCCAGAAGACTTCAGTATCAGTCTTGTTCAGACTGATGTGCTGAATTGGATCCTATACTTACCAGTATCTGTGGCTCTGATGATGAATTTCAGCAAATTGTCTTAGGCTTCAGCCACATCAGCCACATGCCCCAATCCTGGAACCATGAGGATATCAGTTTCTTTAAAATGTACGGGTTCAATGGGGAAAGTCTGAATATTTAACTGAAAAGAAAATAGATTTTGGGAAACAGCTAAAAACCCATTAAAATAGTCCAATGAGACTCACCCCACCCTTCTCTCTCTGTGTCTCTCTATCTGTCTCTCCAGGCTTCGTCTCTCTCTGTTTTGTGTGTGTGTGTCTAGAAACTTTGTTCTTATAAAAACCAAAAAGCCTATAGACATGGTAACATGTTTCTCCCAGTCTCCCAACTGCTTAACCATTTCCATCCTCACTGTTTTTGTTTTTGTTTTGTAATTCACTTTTTGTTCGATAATACTTTTAGATTTATGGAGAAGTTGTGAAAATAGTACAGATTTCCATATACCACCACATCCAGTTTCCCCTATTATTTATATGTTAACATTACTATGGCACGTTTGTCACAGTTAACCAACACAATTAATTAATTAATGATGGAGACATTTGTTATTAATTAAAATCCACATTTTATTCAGATTTCCTTAGTTTTTACCAAATGTCCTTTTGGCACTCTAGAATCTTACTCATGATTCCACATGTACATTTAGCCTTCATTTCTCCTTAAGTTCATCTTAGCTATTAACAGTTTCTTAGACTTTCCTTGTTTTGGATGACAACTTGACCTTGACAACTTTGAGGATTCAGTGAGTTTTTAGAATGTCCTCAATTGGAATTTGTCCTATTTTTTTCTTATGATTAGAGTGGGGTTATGGGTTTTTGAGAGGAAGATGTGGAGTAAAGTGACTTTTTCACCACATTATATCAAGTATACATACTGTCAACATGACATCATGCTGACATGATGTTAACATTGATCACTTGACAGATAGTGTTTGACAGGTTCTTCCACTGTAAAGTTCCTCTTTTTCACACTTTCCTCTTTGGAAGCAAGTCACTATGTACAGCCCACACTTAAGGATGGGGAGTTATACTCTATCTCCTCAAGAGGGGATTATCTATATAAATTATTTGGAATTCTGCACAGATTTGTCTATTTTCCTTCAATTATTTACTTATACAATTATTTCATATCAGTATGGACTCATCAGTATTTTATACTTTGGGTTTTAATCCAAGACTACTTTATTTTTGTTGCTTAAATTATTCTACATTTGGCCAGTGGGAACTGTTTCAGGTGGCTCCTATTTCACTTTGAAATACTCCCTTCTCCACTGTTTTCTTTTAAAATTTCTATCCTACATGCAGTTTGAATCATTACTCTAGAGTAATGGCTCTCAAAGGTTGTTGCCTGACCAAGAGCATCACGGACGTCTGAGAACTTGTTGAAATATAGATCCATCCTGGATATACTGAATCAGAATCTCTGGGTGTGGAACCAGCAATCAGTCTTTTAAGTCCTCTAGGTGATTCTGATGCACAGGAAAATTGAGAACCAATGACCTAAAGGTTCATGAGAAGAAAGGAGGAGGCAAGTATTTACTCCATCCCACAACAGATAACTGAAGAATAAAATAAGTAAATGATTCATTCCGGCACTCCCCAAATATGTCACATTCTGTAGGAAATGTGCTGATTTCTAGTCTGAAGACATTTTTTGCATAATAATTTGGATTATTCTCTTGAAATGACTGTCTCTTTCTGTTTTAAGTTAATCATTTAGCAACTTTTGTGAAAACAGAGTTTAAAATCCATTTCTGTTTATTCTAGATTCTCTCAACTTCATATCATTTCAAATATTTTTTTTTTATTGGGGTATAGTTGCTTTACAATGTTGTGTTAGTTTCTGCTGTACAGCAAAGTGAATCAGTCATACATATACATATATCCCCTCTTTTTTGGGTTTCCTACCCATTTAAGTCAGCACAGAACACCAAGTAGAATTCCCTGTGCTATACAGTAGGGTCTCATTATAGTAGTGTATATATATCAATCCGAATCTCCCAATTCATCCCACCCCACCCTTTCCTCCTTGGTATCCATATGTTTGTTCTCTACGTCTGTGTCTCTATTTCTGCTTGCAAATAAGATCATATATACCATTTTTCTAGATTCCACATACATGCATTAATATACGATATTGTGGGATCTTAGTTCCCTGACCAGGGATCAAACCCACGCCCCCTGCATTGGAAACGCGGAGTCTTAACCACTGGACTGCCAGGAAAGTCCTCAAATATTTTTTATCATGGGATTTAATTTCTCTTTCATACAATTATTTGTGAGGACAAAGTCAGCAAAATGCATCTAAAACCCCTGTGAAGAAAGTAAGTACACATATCCTCTGGAAGTGAATATTAAACTATTGTTCTTACCAATCCAAATATCTTTTTCTCTCTCTCTCTGTGTGTGTGTGTGTGTGTGTGTGTGTGTGTGTGTGTGTAGTTGGTTTCTCACCAAAGCCAACTAATATCACAAGACAAATATTGAGGTGTACTTGGTTTTGGAATAAGTGTTGAAGAAGAATGCCAACTTTTAGTAAAAACTTTCCATTCTGACTCAGGTGAAACCCACAGTCAATACATTCTTAGATTACTTTTTCTGACATTTGTCTTAATTGCTTATCATATTTTATTTGGAATCAATAATTATTTTGAGTTTAAAAGATTTTGTTACTGGGATCTTTATAAACTCCTCTCAGATCTTAAAAAAATTAATAATAAATACATGCATAACACAAATATAATTGTGTGTATAATTGTAATATATTAATACAAATTAATATAAATACATGCATAACACAAATAACTTATAATGATATTTACTTTAAATGAAAAAACTTAGTATTATTCCCCATCTCTGAGAAGAGTTTCAAATATCTATCATCTGTCCCACCTGCAAAGGCCATTGTTAATTTGCCACAGAACCCCAAGGAAGATTAAAATATATATGACAAACTGTGATTTCCTACAACACTGAACTTATCCTTTAATGTGTCATTTTTATGTTATTTTTTTCACAATTACCATGTTGAGTTGTAAAGCAAAACATAATGGTTTTATAAAGGTTTTGTATTTCTAGAAAGGAAACAATTAGTGGTATTAGGTTAAGTCTTTTCTGTTACCTGTCTATTCTTTGCCAAGTTTTTATATACATATTTTTAAATGAGTTGGATAATAACACACAATTCAAAAGTATTTCTTTGAGTTGAGTTTTATTCTATGAAGTCTGAAAGTCTTATGTCATAAAGAAAAGGATTCTAACATTGAGGAGGTCTGTTTCTTATTGTCTCACTCACACCTCCCAGCTTCACAGTATTCTATATAGAAACACAGCTGTCACTGCCAAGGACTTCAGTGCTTCCACTTTCAGGCTGGATGATATCTGACTGACAAAGTGACACATCAGTCATTACACATGATGACTCACACCATCCGTGTCTTGGCAGGAATATACATATTGCTAACACTAGCATTTCTCTGGAAAGCCTGAAGCATTAATGCATTCCTATTTTTATTCTAACCAAAAGCTCCAAATCATAGGAACATTGTAAACTTCTCTTACAACCGTACAATTAATCTGGGAAGTTTTAAACTGTAACTAGAGGGTGCATTTTATTCTTTAATGACATTCTTATAATTTGTTCTTAAACACTTAAAATTATTGCCAAATTATAATTATACTTATGGTGTGCTTGTATTTGGATCTTCTTTGGTGTCTATTTGTGATTCAAAATACATTGGTTTCATTATTAGGTTAATAATTTTAATTAAGAAAATATTAAAATAAATGAAAAGAAAGCTTTCATATGAATAGTAAATCTGACACTCAGAAATCAGAAGATTTAAAATATTAAAATTTTTTGTTCACCTAATATCTTCTTTCTTTTCTATTTAGTAAAATTTTACAATCAAGATAAGACTAAAAGCAGAGCTTAGTATATAAAATATTTTTCTATTTCAAAGAAAAATATATTTGATCTGCTCTTTACCTTTAGTTTCTTTATGGTGTGACTCATTTTTAAGTGCACAATAGTGGTAATTTAAAATTAATTGCAAACCATAAAAATGTATAACTTTATACTGAATATAATAGGTATATTATGTGCCATGTTTCAAATACTGTATCATTTTTAAGATACATAATGTTTAAATGATCTCTGTGGTAGTTTAAAGTGATTTTTAATGTAAAATGAGAATTAAAGATTTTAGATTATTAATTATTCATCAAAAGACATATAATGGTTCGATTCAGCTGGTATAAATTGACATGACAGTCAATAATGAGCTGAAATTATTAAGGAAATAATGTCAGTTAATGTTAATATGAAACAAGTAACGGCATTTCTTTCTTAGGAATAACTGCCTTATCTATTGGGTAGTATTTCAAGAAGTGAAATGAAATGAACAAACTCTTGTTGTAACACAAACCGACTGATCATCTTCCCAGGTTTTATTTTAGTTCCAAAGTAGCGGACAATCCCAGGAATCTCTTTGGGTGCAATCAACCTGATTTAATATGATTACCTGATTTAGAGGTGGTGTGTAAATCTTGGGGCCTAGAATATGCCATTTCCAAAGTTTAATCACTTAGCACACTTCAGGTGACCTTCTCACGTGATGTTTCCCTTACTATCACTTTATAAATTATTTTTCTTAGCTTTTATTATATTCAGTATTTAAAGAGTGTTTATGTTCTTCTCTAGGAGAGAGAATCAACAGTCAATAGTTGTCAGATCATAAATTCGTATTTAGAATTCCATGTGATTGGCATAATCACCTGGTGTTTTTTGAGTGATAACCAAGATGAAATATTTATGAGAAGTATTCTTAGGTTAAAATTAAGTGTATAAAAGTACAGCGAGACACCCTACAGAAGGTGTTCAACAATCATAGCAGCTTACAAATATGTACATTTTGAAAAACTTCAAGAAACTTTCCTCATATATGCATAATCCTTCATTATTATATTCTTACATTTTTCTTATTTTCCAGGTTCTTGTCTGAACTGACTTACCTGTAAATGCAGTGTCCTATTCTGACACGGTAGGATTGTAATCAGTATGTTTCTAGAGTTTTAGATGTTGTGTTCTGAATGGTAGATGTAACAGAGGCATCTTTGAAGGAATAGCACATCATAGGAGAAAAAGCAGGTGGAATATATTAGTACATATCCACACAACATATATTTCATATACAATAGAAAGCACTCTGGATTATTACATGCCAAAGCCATAGAGATTCACATATCTGTGGGGCATGATATAAAAATTATGTGTTGTCCTGCTGGACAAAAGCAAGTTTTCAATGTGTTTTGTAGAATTAATGCATTATGACTAAATACAAAGGATAGGTTATTGTACAACTGAAGGAGTGAGTTGAATTTCTTAGAAAAAAACACTTTGCTGGGTACTGGTTAAGCAAGGACAGGAATAACATGATTCAAATGACATATTCTACCTCCAAAAATATACCAAAACATATTCATAATTGTCTATGTTTTTGAGACACCTGTTACTTAACTTTATTTATGTATTTATGTGCTTGCTTATTTATTTATTTTTACAATGTTATTGACTATATTTCCCAGGCTGTACATATCAGTCCCATGACTCATTGACTTTGTAACTGGAAATTTGTACCCCTTAATCTCCCTCATCTATTTCACTCATTCCACCACCTCCAAACCCTCTGGGAACTACCTGTTTGTTTTCTGTATCTATGTGTCCATTTCTGTTTTGTTCTGTTTGTTCCATTTGTTGTTGTTGTTGTTTATTTTTTAGATTTCGCATATAAGTGAAATCATATGGTATTTGTCTTTCTCTGTCTGGCTTATTTCACTCTAGGTCCATCCATGTTGTCTTAAATGGTAAGACATCATTCTTTTTTATGGCAAAGTAATATTCCATTGTATATATATACATACCACCCCTCCTTATCCATTTACCTATTCATGACACATAAGTTGCTTCCATATCTTGGTTATCCTAAGTAATGCTGTAATGAACATAGGGACACATATATGTTTTTCAATTCATGTTTTGTTTTCTTTAGGTAACTACCCAGAAGTGGAATTGCTGGATCATATGGTAGTGCTATTTTTAATGTTTTGAGGAACTTCCATACTGTTTAACATAGTAATACTGCACCAATTTACAACCCCACCAACAGTGTACGAAGGTTCCTTTTTCTCCACATCCTCGCCCATACTATTTATTTCTTGTCTTTTTGTTAACGGCCGTTCTGACAAGTGTGAGATGATATCTCATTGTGGTTTTGATTTGGATTCATTTAAGCCTTATGTTTTGAACTCCAATGAAATAATCAAGCTCTTGATTGCTCTTTGAACCCTATACTAATGCAAACTAAAGTTCTGTTTGACAGTACATTCTACTGGTTCGTATTTAATTTAACACTACTACTTTTCCTATTTTTCTGACTCTGATAATTTATCCTTGAAAAGCAGCTAGTACTTTTCAAGCTGGACACAGGTCAGTACTGATGATGCATTTAAGTGGGGACTGTCAAATCATCTTTATTTCATATATATGTCAAATATATATATATAACACGTATGTTATATTCATATATAATGGAATAATGATATTCCCCTTAAAGTTTTTTTTCACATTGTTAACTCTCTTTTCAAATATGTTTTCCTTTGCAAATCACGTTTCACCTAGACTCCTTTTATAGTCTCTAATACCACTTAGACTCCTTTTGTAGCCATAAGGCAAAGTCCACAGAATATCTTAGTAACTGGTAGCAATTACCATGATTTTTATTGAAGTCACTCTCCTTGCTATTTTTCAACTTGTTACAAATTACAATCTTCTTTTTATCAGGTTACTGCTCTATCTTAGTCTGTTCAGGCTGCTATAATACAATGTCACAGACTGCATAGCTTATAAACAACATAACTTTATTTCTCAAAGTTTTGGAGGTTGGAAGTCTGAGATCAGGTTGACAGCACAGTTGTGTTGGGGCTCTTCTCTGGGTTACAGACTTCTCATTGGGTCTTTACATAGTGGAAGGAGCAAGGGATCTTTCTGGAGCCTCCTTTTTAAGGACATTAATTCCATTCATGAGGACTCCACCCTCATGACCTCACCACCTCTTAAAGACCCCACCTCCTAATACCATCACTTTGGATATTAGATTTTCAACATATAAATTTTGGGAAGACACAAACATTCAGAACATAGCACCTTCTTATTTCTCAATCTGTTCTAATCTGCAATATTTTTGTACCAGTTTACTGCTCAATAACATTTACATTTCCCTTGCTTATAGGGACAATTTTATATACCTCAGAATGGCATTCAAAGTCTCTTCACTTAATTGGTCTTCTATCCTAGCTAAACATTACTATTTTTCAAATATGTTCACTCCTATTGACCTCAAACACATACTATTTAGGTTTACTATAAAACAATCCAAACAAATTAGTCTTCTTTCTTTGAACATGTAAAATCCTGATCATTTTACATTTAATTGGAAATTTTAAATTATATGTTATGATAACTTGTTATCTCAATTTTTATATATTTTCTTCCTCAACTACATTATAAGCTATTAAACAGAAAACATTATGACTTATACTTGTCTTGCATATTTTATGTACCTAGCACAATGCTTATGACAACTCTAGCCACTTGACACATCTGCCGAAGAGAATGAATGAATGTAATTCATTACCATGTAAACTGGCTAAGTAATTACTAATCTTCTTTATCATTGCTAAGGGCACAGAGCTATACTACATTTCCCAACCATCCTTGTAGTAAGATGTGGCCATGTAGTTGAACTGGAATCAATGGAGAGAGAGTGGAAGTACCATACGTCATTTCATACTAAGGTCCATCAAAACCTTCTATGAATGACCTTCCAAGTTTTTTCTTCCAAGTAAGCTTGATATCAATGATAATGGAGAAATTTTGGAAGTCACACATTGAAGATGGAAAAAATACAGAAGCAGCTTGTGCCCGAGCCCCCAAGAAATAATGCAAAAGAAAGAAAGAAAAACACACACACACAAAATTAGAGAAAACCCAACAGTTAATAAGGAACTAGCATTTTGGACTTATGAGGAAAAAAAAGAAAAACTTTCATCATGTTTGAAGACTCTCTCTCTCCCTCCTTGAATAACATGGGGATGAAGAGCAACAACTCTCAGGCAGCTGAAAATTTGTCTATGACTTTATAGTCAGCCCTCCTTATCCACTGTTCCACATCCTCAGATTCAACCAACTGCAGATCATGTAGTAGCTGTAGTACACATTTACTGAAAAAAATCTCATATAAGTGGACCCACACAGTTAAAACCCTTGTTATTCAGGGGTCAACCACATTTAATTTGTTTGTTGTAACAGGTAACATTATCTTAACTAATACATTACATTGCTAATTAGGTATAAGCTGTGGCTACCTGTATTTATAAATAATCTAAGTTTTACCATTGAGTGAAGACTTTTAGCAAAAAGGAGATACTTCCAAGTCTGAATACATAGATTTTACCTGACTCTTACCTTTTCTCTATTCACCAAGATTTATAATCAATATCCCATATATGTACAACTTGTATCTAAAACTATTTGCTTTTATAAATAACAAAAATAATGGTATCATTTTAATGTACAAATTCCTTTCTAAATAGTAAAAGCATGTATCATAACGCAAACTTTAGAAAATTAATGATTTTTGCCCATTTTAAAGAATGTGTTGAGTCATTTTCTCCAAAATATGGTGAATGTTTTCTAATTTTTCCTATTTAAAATCTACTATCCTCTTAAAATCCAACTAAAATGCAAACACTTCTGAAATAGCTTTATTCTTTATATCTAAAGAAATCTTATTTTGCGCTGTGCTCCCAATGTCTTTTAGGGCTTCCAGAGCAGCCTTTAATTCACACTGCCTCATGTGACGCATCTTTGTGCACAGGAGTTCTTACTAGAGAATAGCAATCATGGAAGCTTCGCCATTATATTCTGATGCACATGACATATATCTTATTAATAATTGTTGTATTGGTGTTATGAATTGACTCTTTTTAATTCCTTAACCAAAGGTTAGGTTTCCTTTTTTGTTTGTTTTTATTTTTTCTGTTTTGTTTTGTTTTTTGCTACACCACTTGCTGAAGAAAGAGTAATAATTTCCAAATGAATTTACCCTTGTGATTTCACTTAACCAGAACTAAAAGAGTACGAATTGATTTATTTTAGAGATGAAATGTTTCTCATCCTTTCTTGAGATCTCAGTCTAATAAGTTTTGGGAATGTATGTGGTTATATATATTTTTAAAAGATTATTCTTATAATCTAACTCATGGTCTCAAGATTCTATGAGCTGCAATTAGTCTTCGTAGACTGTCAACACCATAGAAAACATCCCATTCCTAATCATTTTTATAGTAGGAAAGAAATCTAGCCTCATTATATAAGTCAAAGTATTATCTTACCTTTGGAAGGCATGCATGACTAATGAAGGATACTTTAAAGTTACTACATATTTTGTTAAAAAGAAATGAATATTTATTTTAAAAGCCACTCATATTTAGGACAGTTAGAAACCAGCGGCTTCTTCTATAAAAGCTATGATTGTTTTATTATTCTTTTCACTAAAGAATAAAACACATATAGAAAGGCTAAAAAATAAAAAAAATGTACTTCCTTATAAATTTTCAAAATGTGAACACAGTCTTGTAATCACTATTCAGGTCACAAAGTTTCTTACCAATACCTTAACACCCATACAGCTGCTCCCCACCTTCCTCCTAAAGGTAACCACTCTCCTGAATTTTATCACCACAGATTAGTATTGCTTCCTTTGAACTTTATATATATGGACTCTAATAATAAGCCATATTTAGCTCTGATTTGCTTAGTGTTATGTTTTCTTTGTGTGATTTGCCTATATTTTTCATGCAGTGGTTCATTGCTATTACTACATTACCTTTTGATAAACATTTAATTTGCTTCCAGTTTGAAGCCATTATGAATAAAATGTACTGAACATGTTTTACATGTGTTTTTGCAATTATATGCAAATTTTTGTATTAAGTACAATTTTAGGTCTTACAGTATGTTCAGCTTTGTTACATACTACTATAATAGTTTGTAACAAATTTTATTTTTACAAGCAGTGTTTGAAAGTTAATATTTTGTTCCACATCGTTGCTAACACACTATATATTTGTATTATTATCTATTTAGCTATCTACTTTCCTATCTATATATGCTTATCTAGATAAGCCATTATAACATGGCTTGTATTTAATTAATTAATTTGCTTGGATGACAATAGTTTTTATTTTATTTAATTTTTTTTTATTGGAGTAAAATTGCTTTACAATGTTTTGTAAGTTTCTGCTGTACAATGAAGTGAATCAGCTGTATGTATACCTATATCCCCTCCCTCTTGGACCTCCCTCCTAACCCCCCACCTTACCCATCTAGGTCATCACAGAGCACCAAGCTGAGCTCCCTGTGCTACACAGCAGCTTCCCACTAGCTACCTATTTTACACATGGTACTGTATTTATGTCAAATCTAATCTCCCAATTCGTCCCACCCTGCCATTCCCCCACTGTGTCCACATGTCCATTCTCTATGTCTACATCTCTATTCCTACCCTACAAATAGGTTCATCTGTACCATTTTTCTAGATTCCACATATAAGCATTAATTTATGATATTTGAAAATTTGGTTCTCTGAGAAGATAAACAAAATTGATAAACTTTTAGCCAGACTCATCAAGAAAAAAAGGGAGAGGATGCAAATCAATAAAATTAGAAATGAAAAAGGAGAAATCACAACTGACACTGCAGAAATACAAAGGATTATAAGAGAGTACTACAAACAACTATGTGCCAATAAGATGGACAACCACGAAGAAATGGACAAATTTTTAGAAATGTACAATTTTACAAGACTGAACCAGGAAGAATTAGAAAATATAAACAGACCTATCTCAAGTAATGAAATTGAAACTGTAATTAAAGATCTTCCAACAAATAAAAGTCCAGTACCAGATGGCTTCACAGGCGAATTCTATCAATCATTTAGAGAAGAGCTAACACCGATCCTTCTCAAACTCTTCCAAAAAATTGCAGAGGGAGAAACACTCCCAAACTCGTTCTATGAGGCTGCCATCACCCTTATACCAAAACCAAAGATATCAAAAAAGAAAATTACAGACCAACATCACTGATGAACATAGATGCAAAAATTCTCAACAAAAACTACCAAACAGAATCCAACAACACATTAAAAGGATCATATACCATGATCAAGTGGGATTTATCCCAGGAATGCAAGGATTCTTCAATATATACAAATCAATCAATATGATACACCATATTAACAAACTGAAGGATAAAAACCATATGATAATCTCAATAGATGCAGAAAAACTTTTGACAAAATTTAACACCTATTTATGATAAAAACTCTCCAGAACATAGGCATAGAGGGAACCTACCTCAACGTAATAAAGAACACGGCTTTTAAATTTAGCTCTTCTCTTGTGAGTATTATGGTATCCAGTTGTGTTTTTAATCCACATGCCCTCGATCACTAATGAGGTTGCCTACTTCTTCACATGTTCACACAAAGACCTTACTTAGGCAATGCATGCATAACCATACTGCACAGTCTTCTCACTGGGATACTATTCTTCTGCTGGCAGAATTCACTTTACTATTTCCTTTATTGTGAGCCTGCTGCTGACCACTTATTTCAGTTTTTTCTTGTGAAATACAACTGTATTTCATCTTTATTTTGAAAGTTTATTTTCACTAGACATGTAACTCTAAGGTCTTTTTTTTTTTAACATTTGAAGATATTTTTCAATACTTATGTGACTTTTGTTTCTTTTACTTTTCCTCCCTCCCTCCCTTCTTTCCTTCTTTCCTTCCTCCCTTCCTTCCTTCCTTCCTTTTCTTCTTTTCTTTCTGAGGTCTTAGCTGTCAATCTAACTGTGGCTGATATTTCTCATTTTTAGGTAATGTGCATTTTTGCTCTGCATGCTTTTAGTGTGTTTTCTCTGTCTTTGCTTTTCAGCAATAATATATATATGTTATGCCCAGTACAAGTTTTATTCATATTTATTTGCTTTGAAATTTAATTTCTTGCTAAAACTGTGGCTTGACGTCTTTTATCAGTTTTGAGACAGTTTTTTCATTTTTCTCTTCTACATTGCTTTCACCCCATTCTCTTTTTTCTTTCTTTTTGAGAGTTCAGTCACTAATATGTTAGACCACTTCACTGTTTTCCATGTATTTTATATGCTTTTTCTTTAATTTTATCCTTTCTCTAGAGATTTTTATTCATTCATTCTATTTTATTCATTCCATTTTCAACTTTATAATTCTTTTAAACTTTGTAGAGTCTGTTAAAATTATCCATGAATTTTTAAAGTTTACTTATTTTATTTTTCAGTAGAGAACTTTCATTTGACTTTTTTAAAGTTTCCATTTCTCTGTCAAAATTCACCAGGTTTATGTTATTTTCTTGCACATACTTAAGAGTTATTTTAATGTCTACAAAAATGGCTTCAATATATGGATGTCCTATAGACTAGTTTATATTCCAGGTTTCCTTTTTTGTTGTTTTTGGCCAATTCTTATGCTTACTTCATTATTTTTAAATTGAATAACAGATATTTTTATAAAAAACTATAGGTATATTTTAATACTTAATATAATATTTTCCTCCATAAAGGATTGTTTTGGCTAGTCTGCCAGTTAGATTGAGGTTGTATTATCAAATATTTATGTGGACTTATTTCTTGTGTTTATTAACCTATACTCTGTTCAACTTACTCCTAGGGTTTATGCACAATTGAAAGTCTGTGTTACTTAACAGGTCCTTCATCCTTGGTAGATCCTGCACTTTTCATTCATCCAGCCCTATAAGTTTTCTAATATTTCTGTTCATCCTATCATCCATAGCTTTGGGACTGACAAATAACCTAAAGTAGAGAACTAAGAAGAATATTGGTCCGATATCCATGGGATTCTCTTCTCTCTGAGAGCTTGTCTTTTCTCCCCCTCAAGTCCTTGTAGCCTTAGCAACTTTCCAATGCTTTTTTTAAATTTTTTTTTATTTTTTAATTTATTATTTATTTATTATTTTTATTTTTGGCTGTGTTGGGTCTTCGTTTCTGCGCGAGGGCTTTCTCCAGTTGCGGCGAGTGGGGGCCACTCTTCATCGCGGTGCGTGGGCCTCTCACCATCGTGGCCTCTCTTGTTGCGGAGCAGAGGCTCCAGACGCTCAGGCTCAGTAGTTGTGGCTCACGGGCCCAGTTGCTCTGCGGCATGTGGGATCCTCCCAGACCAGGGCTCGAACCCATGTCCCCTGCATTGGCAGGCAGACTCTCAACCACTGCGCCACCAGGGAAGCCCTCCAATGCTTTTAAACAGATTTTTAACATATATATTTTTCTTTTTCTTTTTTGTCCAGCTTTTGTAGTTCCCACAGTGTGGTTTTTGAAACAGAAGATCTACACCTTCTCTACATAATTCTTTGTACAATCTTCTTATGAATATGAAATCACTTGAAGCAAAATGCAAAATATCACAGTTCTTACAAATAAAAATTACAAATGCAAAGAGCAGTAATGTATTGTATTACATTGATTATGATAAAGATGTGTTTGATTTATACTACCCATTAACAGTTTTAAATTAGACATTCAAAACAATTACTGGAATTATGTACAACATTAGGTAAGACTTTACTTAATATATCTATCTATTTCTTGGTCACTGATCTTTGCACAATAACTTATTATTGATTTTTATTACTACTCACATAAATTTGATTTTATAAATGTGTTAAATATTGATTTTACATAAATAGTTTTCAAAGAGCATTCAGTAAGCAATCTGCTGATACAAAATAATATTAAATACTTTTATACTTATGTTTTAAATTTAATTATGTATTTTTGAGCATTAAGATCCCATATATAAATAATTTTAAAACTTTCTTTTTCTGTTTAATTTGTCTACCTTGCCAAAGCAGTTACTGGATAATTATACAATTGTTTCCTCCATGTCTTTTGATACTTTTAAAATACAGTCCCAAAAGATATTCCTTTTCACCTCAAGAAATATCCAAAGTATGAAAGGAGGCCTGTTTGGTTTATTTGTTTTTTTTTTAATTTTCAGATTTCTGTTCCCTAGGCTTCTTTTATATATTTCCTTTGGTGTAACATGTAAATCATTATACATCTAAAACATTGTTTTGGAAACAAGATCTATTTAACACCATATATGAAATCTCTGGCCATAAGTTACTGATGCAGAAAATAAAGAAAAAAATCTCAGCAGGCATTAGTTGATTATATCTTTGTGCCAGGCATTGTACTAAGAGTTTGAAATTACACTGGTGAAAAATATATGGCTCTTGTACTCAAAGAAGTCACTGTATAGCAGATGTAAACACAGGTAAATAAATGTAATATAGTGCTATAAAGTGCCATAAAAGAGGATTTTAGAAGGCATTTCACAATAAAGAAAGTATCATATATCATATAGAGTGTTTACACCAAATCGTGAATTTTGGTTCTGCTAATTAGAAAAAACTCCTGGCATTTATAGAAAGATGTGAAGCTAGAGGGGTGAGTCGGATGAGATCAGACACAAGGCAATATTTTCTTCTATATTTATACCTTATCTCTAATTAGTGGCTTTGAATATATATGTTTATAACCACCAAACATACCTTAAACCTTGATTTCTATTGATCTCTAGTAAGCACTGTGTCAATATTTCATGAGAGACTTGTTATGGTGGGACATTGGAAGAGTCCATAAGAACACAATAATTCTGCTACTATATCTGGGTGGATTTGGGGGCTTCTAAAAAATCCTAACACTATTACTACTAATAATAATAGTAATAACTATTGAATCTCAATTTTGATTCATTTAAAATATGGTCTTATTTCAAACAATGTTGTGATAAAGGCATTATTTTCCTGGTGTTATAGAAAAAGATTTGAAAGCATAGAGAAATCCTTAAGTAGTTGAGTCAGAATTCAAACTCAGTCTGTCCCTCTGAAATGGGAGTGTATGTTATGAAATATGGAAAAAAGATAATGGGTTGACTTTTGAACTTTTTAGTTTTGAGAATGGTTTGGGACACCCATGTGTAGTAAAGAGGCTATTAAATATTTTTGAATGAAGCCCTTGAAATGGTCCTTCATAGAGATTTGTTCTTAGATATCATATAAGGGGCAGGTAGAAGATTTCATGTTTGAGACTGCTGAGATATCTGTGTAAGGAATAATGAAAAAGGCAAGTATAAAGTCTTGAATAACACAACACTTCATAAACAGTTGAAGGAAAATGAGCAGAGGAAAGAGAATGAAAGAGTTTAAAACTTAGAAGAAAAACTAGAATCTTCTGACATAGAAATCAAAGGAGAGTTCTTCAAGTAATTGAAGATAGTGAGTGCCGCAGAAAGATTAAGATGAAAAGTCGGCTCTAAAGTTCAATTTTACTTGGATTCTGCCTCCTTGACTCACCTAAGCCAAAAAGAACCTTTAACTTAGAGCCAAAGAAATTCCAGGATTTTTATTCAGTCCTATATCTCTTCAGTTAGGACAAAAATATTCTACAAAATTGTCACAAACTGTCAATTATGTTTTGTTTGAATATTACCATACAGAATTGAATTGGTGAAGTTACAATTAGTGCAAGAAAAAAAGTGTATTTTCAGGTATAATTTTATCTATTTAGGAGAATTTCTAAAAGGGTTTGGAAATAGGCTAACATTACTCTTCTCAGTCAAGACTTACTAAAGTTACAAAAATAATGAAAGAATCAATATAAACACATAGAGATGTATTTTGGTTGTATCAGAGGTAGTAACACTTTAACTCTTACCTACCAATTCTGAACCCATATTCCTCTACCTTCTTAAAAGATTCTCTGTTTGCTCTTGGCAGCCATAGTTCTCATTAATTATCAAGGGATATTTGACATCATGTAAATACTTATTCTGTCAATGTCCTCTTTTGAAGGGAATCCAGGAACTTCATGGGAAGGAATGCATATTAAAGTTCAGATTTTCACAAATGCGTCTGATAGACTGGAGAAGTTCTAATAGAATCAACTCTGCAGGAAAGAAAATAGGAATATGGGTATTTTGTTCAGAGAGAGTCAGGAGGCTGATGTGATGATCCACAGAGACCAAGGGGACAGTGGTTCCAAGTGAAGTGTGAGTCCATGTGAAAATTGTTTTGTTTTCATGTCATTACTCCATCAAAATCGAGATTGATTAAGTTCTGGGAGAATCCATACTTCCACTTAGAGTAGAAAAAAATTTTTTCCATGCATTTTCTAACGTTTTCAAGCCACATAGGTACCCAGGCTCTTTTCCCCTAGAGAGAATTGGTTACAGGAGGACAGTTTCACAATGCACTGAACTCTGTTGATTAATGAAAACATATGTTTTCATTACTAGAGACTACACTAATCTACTAGAAAACAATATGGTTTAATGAATTACCTACTTTTTTGAAAGCAGTGAACAAATGGCTTCATTTATAGAAGTCAATAGCAGACAGAAAATATGTTATATATGAAAAATAAAATATCTTATCTATTCTTTAGTGCTTAATTCAATTTTAGTTAGGGTATGTAGAATTTTGCTCACAAGTATTTCTAGAGCTCCTAAATCCCAGGTCAATTAACTAAACCATCCTTTACCCCCAATCAAATATAGGTTATCAAATGTCTTGTTTTCTTGAATTAAGTGGACAGCAATTTTTCTTTTTCTGTTTTTTGTTGTTAACTACTGACTTCCTTCTATTATGAGTATCTTTGCTTCAGTGGCCATTTATAATTTCCACTGCTCTCTTTTTGTCTTCAACACATTTCTTTTTAAATTCTTTCATCTCCTGGCATTTGGCTCAAAAACAAAAAAAAGTAAAAGAAAGAAAATCTGTTTTACTGCCTACAATTTGGATAGCCAAATTTTTACTGCCTATACACTGAAAAGAATCTTCCCATTTACCTGTAGCTCAATGAAGACTTCTACATTATGATAAAACATTACATACTGCCAATAGCTCAATTATATATACTTTTATAGTTCATTACCCGAACCATCTCTCTTCCTGAGAAATCCAGAAGTTTAGCTATGTCTTACTGATTCACAGTAGATACACCAATCTGGATGGAGTTTAAAAAAAAAAAAATTACAGAATTAAAAACAACTGCATTCATTCACATACACACTATACTGATGTTCTTGTCTATTACTTTATTACACCAAGGGTTCTTTTTAGCCCGTTGAATACTGTTGTATTAGTTTAAAGAAGATTCTAAAACCATGTGCAGAATCTGATCTCTGTGTCGAACAACTGACCTTCTTCTCAGCCAGTCTTATTCAAGTCTGCAGTGTGTTAAGTGGACTACAGATGTAAAAGCACAGGGAGTTTCTTACACTCAGAGTCAACATTATTTTGAACTGTGTGCCCTTGTTCCTGAGAGGTGTATGTGGATATATCAGAACATAGGGGTTATCACTAGAGGATACTATCACATTATCCCAACCATTAAGTTTTCTCTAGTCTTTGATGCATGTAAGGACAAGCATTATTATGAATGTTAATATGATTATTATGACAAGAATTTTACACACTACAATCTGAAAGAGTGATTCGCCATTCCTCACCTTCTTTAATATTTTAGACAGCTGTGTCTGTCATGACCCCATTTAAAAGACATAAGTACATTTCAAAAAATTTAGGTCACACATAACCCATGATGTTTGATTTATGATCTACAAATGGACACCTGGGGCATAATTATCCACCTATAAAGTTGTTGTAGGAACCATTAATTATCTTCTACATAATGGAAGGTTCTAATTGGTTTGATAAAAAGTTTATTACTTATTATCACACAGAACTTGCCACTGAAGTCATCTTTGTTATAATACCAGCAGCACAGATGAACACATTTTAATGCAGGTATCAGACATAAAGTAGGAAGCATGCTGAAAATCTATTACCAAAAACTATTTCAAGAAAAACAATTTTGTAAAAATTCTGTTTATCTTTTTTTCTTTAAAGGTCAAATCTTTTATTTATTTATTTATTTTTGGATGCTTTGGGTCTTCATTGCTGCGTGCAGACTTTCTCTAGTTGCAGCGAGCAGGGGCTACTCCTCATTGCAGTGCACGGGCTTCTCATTGCGGTGGCTTCTCTTGCTGTGGAGCATGGGTTCTAGGCGCGTGGGCTTCATTATTTGTGGCACGCGGGCTCAGTAGTTGTGGCACATGGGCTTAGTTGCTCCGCGGCATGTGGGATCTTCCCGGACCAGGGCTTAAACCCGTGTCCCCTTCATTGGCAGGCAGATTCTTAACCACCATGCCACCAGGGAAGTGCCCCATTTATCTTTGATATAACTTTCTAATAGATTCTTGTTTTTCATCAAAAATAATACTGAGCAAACACTCCAAATAATTTCAAAATTCTTTTTTCAAATCAAGAAAGACTGTTATGTAGAATTCTGAAAACCATGTCTAAATTAGGTTAAAATCTTCAGTTTGATGAATCAGTAGTGGTATTAAAATTGATTCAATATTTACTGACAAACTTATAGTAAAAAATGGGCTTTTTCTCCATTTTATTTAAGAAAATTAAACAATTCAGCCAAAGAACTCATTACAAAAGAGAATGGCATTCAAATTCCTACTCCTCACTCTGTGAATCTAAATAGTAGATTATGTTGCCCATTTTAAAATTTTGAAAATTTATACTTTTCCAATACTTAAATTGGTAATTGTCCAAAATGACATTTTAATATCCAATTATAGGGCAGATTTTGCAGATGTATGATATTTTTGCAGATGTTGTCTATTTTTCTTTCTTCTCATCTACAGCTCTTGAATATTTACATATTGTTTAAATTGCTACTCGTTGCTTCCAAAGTTGTTTTTTGATGGATTATAAATAATTTTAGTGGGTATTATTACATTGTGATGGCTTTATTTACAAAATTTTTTAAATAAGCTTATAGAATAGAGTATCATGGGAACAAAATATGAGGATCCAAAAAGAACCCAACAAAAAACTAAAAATAAAACAAAGAAACAAAAAACTGGCTTCTCATGAAGGAAGTGAGTACTTTATGTAATCTGGGGTCTATATAATCAAGAAAGCTAACCAGTGAGTTATAAAGAGATTGGAAGAACAAGCCAAAATAGGAATTCTTTTAGGACTGTCAGTGCTAAAAGAACTCTATCAGGATCACAGTAAGATACAGAGTACTCAGGAGTAGTCTAATTACTTTTCTCAATATGAGATGGCTCAGGTCTCATTGGAAACAATTAGGAATAAATATGTTCATTTATAAGGTCCTTGTTCTACTCACATATATTCAATGTATTTACATGCATAATATCTGAAGTTTTAGGAAAACTACCACACTTAGGGAAAAACTCACATATATGTATATGCATGTATTTATAGATATCTATCTATCATCTATGTATCTATCTATGTATCTATGTATCTATCTATCTATCTATCTATCTATCATCTATCATGTCTTTCTTTTATAGGAAACTGAAGCAAAATATCATTGTAAAGTGTTTTAAATACATAAACTCTTTAATCTTTAGTGAGGAAATATCTTCAGGGAGCTAATTCATCTGCTTTTCTTCCACCTTCCATTTTGTAAAGTTTACCTTAGCAAAGTTTGTTACTCGTAGGCAACATTTTCATTATCTGAAGGCTTAAGCTTAAAAGCACAATTGAGAATCATTCATAATAGTCACATAATTTTCCACTGACTGCTGCCTGCTCTCAAAGAACAATCATTTGTAATCTTATGATAGGATGGTGAGTAAACATCATCTTACAGCAGTTTCTTTCCTATTAACCTTTCTACTAATGCCACAATCTGTTTACAACAAAAACAAATCAGTCAACACTTTTGTAATTTTCATTAGTGGTACAGCTTTTCCCTATGATTCAAAAACAAAATGCTTAGTTGATGTGTTCATTAAATTCTGACTATTTTTTTTTTGTCCCCATGCAGTATTTAAAAACAGCGTGTGTGATTCTTTTTAAAGAGAATTGGAGTCTAAGAGAAATCAAAACCAGAGTTCTGTCATCCCTAATATGCCCTTGAGAACTGACTGGATTCGTTAGCTGAGTCCATTTTAGCACATTTCAGGTTTTGCCTGTGTGTGTGGCTGCCATGAAAGCCAGATGGATATTTTGTGAATACTTCATACTTAAGAAAAAAAAAGAGTGAGATGCAGTAACTCCAGCCACTAATAGATCTTGAACCCATCTTATTTAGATAACAATTGAGTAAATGTGGACACATACTGATTACCTTTCTAGAAATGATTGCTTTATTATTTTCTTTTTGGCTCCTTATCCTTGGCATAAGAAGTTGTTACATTAATATTGCTTTACCACAAAGATGTGAAGGTTTATTGCCTGGAAATTATGTATGCAGTTTCAATTAATTTTATAAAACATCTGTGTACATGTGATATACAAAGAATTTATAGCCTTAGTCCACCCAATGTAAACCACATAAAATTATTCTTTTTCCCCACTGCATAACCTACTATTAATTTTATTAATAAGCTTAATTGTCAGATCGCACAAAGACCTTGGATAATGACAAAGGACATATCCTCTGTGAGTTGGGCATTTAAAAATATTTTTGAAAGGTCAAACAAATTTAAAACACTAGGTTATTTCCCTTCAGTCATTTTGTTCTACAAGTATTTCTACCACTGTTTGTCTGAGTGGAATGTACACTCTCTAATAAAAAGAAAATAAAACAGTGACTGTCACTGACAGAGGTCAATACTGAAAAGACTTCTACAAGTTCTATTAATAAAGTTAACAATAGATGTTTTGAGTAAATGCTGACATGCATTACTTAATCAACTGCTCTAAGAACACCTACTACTTCTGTATGACAATTTTCATTGCTGCGATAATTTGAATTGCCACCATCAAATAACATTTCTGAGAGTCCGGCACTATATAGTGTCAGGTATAATGTTGTATCTCAAACAGGATGACCAGGTTCCTGCCTTCTAAGTACATCATGGCTGGTTAAGAAATATCTGGTGGAAACAAACACAATGATATCTTATTATTTCAAGGTTGTCAGCAAATTTTCTCATACTGATTAAAAATATTGGGTCAACTGGGATATATAAAACAGATAAATTATGCATGACAACCCACTTTGTCAAGGGCTTATCATAAAATCCTGTTAAGAGATACTGTTTATTATAGCATCCTAAGTGTAAGTAAATTTATAAAAGTACAGTGGAAACACACATTTTTAGTAATAGTTTTACCACCTAAAGTTTCAAACAACATGCATATATATACAAAGTTATATCCATATGACATTTCACTTTTTTGAAGCTCTGGATGGACCTAATCATGGAAGGATGTAGAAAGAAGAGCACCAGTTTTCTTCAATCTTTATATTATTTAGAGATACTTTGTTGAGAGTCTATTTTCTACCCAAACTTTTCTTTTAATCAACTTTTAACTTCCAGCTCTTACTTTCTTTTTAAAGCATATGGTATAATCATATAATCTGATGTAAAAGGGAAAAAAGTGCTCTTAAAATGGTTCACTTACGTTTCCAACCCCAGCCAACTGGGTTACATTTTCAGTGCTTAAAAATGTGATGAATAGAAAATTGAGTCATTTAAACCTATGCATCACGCAGGAAATGTATAGAAAAGGAATCTGAAAGCTAAGAGACTTTTTTCTGAGTGTGATAATAAGCTCAGGATTTCATCAGACTTTTACAGCAGCTAATAGAGTGAAGGATGGCATAGCTTCACAAGGAGAGAGATAATGCTCCATTCCCTCAGTAGTTGTATAATACCAATCACAGGAGCACTTAGTCTTTAACAAAAGACCAGATGCGTTCTTTCTGGGAATTACTTAAAATATAGACCAGGACAATAAAGAGACTGAATGTTAGTGTGTATAGTTCACAGGAAAGGACAGAGGACAGTGGGAGCTGGGCAAAGCAATAGGTATATCTGAGACAGCCTTGCTACCAAGTTTCCTTGATATCACATTTGTACTTACAAGTATTAGCACAGCCTCAGTTCCCACTCACTCAATTCCTATAAGATTTAAAGATTTCCGGGGCCAAAGAGAAGTGAAAGGATTAATTCTGGTAGTCACTTGCCAAATTCACATTAGAGAGAGTAATTCACCACATTTGGAAAATTAACTAAGACTCTTTACAAAGAAGATCTAAGACTTCTAATTTTGTAAATGATTGCACTTTGACACATTTATATGATTCAGTTAAACCCTTTAACTTATAGGGGGATGGTCACTGAATCCCTATCAATATCTTGGCATATAGAACTTAATTTATTTAATGTCTTATGCAGTTCTCACTAGAAGTAGAGAAGAAAAGTTTACAAATGCTGATGAACAAAGTAGAATGATTTCAAGAAAAACATGAACAATTAGCCTCCTCTCTATTAGTCACAGTTATCCAGAAAAACAGAATAAATAGGAGAGAGAGAGAGAGACAGAGAGAGAGAGAGCAATTTATCATAAAGAATTCACTCATGTGATTATGGAGGCCTGTAAGTCACAAGATCTGCAGTCTGCAAGCCTGAAGACCTAGAGAGTCGATAGTGTATTTCTATTCCAAAGGCTGGTAGGCTCACGATTCAGGAAGAGCTGATGTTTCAGTTAGAGTCCAAAGGGAGGAAAAGAGTAGTGTCCCACTCCTGGGCATAAATACAGAGAAAACCATAATCTAAAAGGATACATGCACCCAGATGTTCATTGCAGAACTATTTACGATAGCCAAGACATAGAAGCAGTCTAAATGCCCATCGACAGATGAATGGATAAAGAAGATGTGGTACATATATACAATGGAATATTA
This sequence comes from Balaenoptera ricei, assembly GCF_028023285.1. Classification (NCBI taxonomy): domain Eukaryota; kingdom Metazoa; phylum Chordata; class Mammalia; order Artiodactyla; family Balaenopteridae; genus Balaenoptera; species Balaenoptera ricei. Next base: position 136,326,450 of record NC_082642.1, read on the forward strand.
CTCAGCCATAAAAAAGAATGAAATAATGCCATTTGCAGCAACATGGATGGACCTAGAGATTATCATACTAAGTGAAGTAAGTCAAACAGAGAAAGGCAGATATCATATGATACCACTCATATGTAGAATCTAATTTTTAAAAAGATGCAAATGAACTTATTTACAAAACAGAAACAGACTTACAGATATTGAAAACAAACTTATGGTTACTAAGGGAGAAACACGGTGTGGGAGGGATAAATCAGGAGCTTGGGATGAACACACACACTACTATATGTAAAATAGATAACCAACAAGGACCTACTGTATAGCACAGGGAACTCTACTCAGTATTCTGTGATAACCTATATGAGTAAAGAATCTAAAAACAAATGAATATATGTATATGTATAACTGAATCACTTTGATGTACACCTGAAACTAACACAACACTGTGAATCAACTATATTCCAATAAAATTAAAATATTTTTTAAAATAAATAAAGTAAAGAAAAAAAAAAAAAAAACTATGTCCCAGCTTGAGGGCAGAAGTGCAGGAAGAAATTCCTTTACTCTCTAGAGGGTCAGTCTTTTTGTTCTATTCAGGCCTTCATAAGATTGGATGATGCCCACCAATATTGGGAAGGACAATCACTTTACTCTGTCTACTAATTCAAATGTTAATCTCTTCCAAAACACCTTCACAGACACACCTAGAATAATGTCTGACCAAATGTCTGGGCACCCTGGGGGCCTACTCAAGTTGACGCAAATTAACCATCATAAGTCCACGCCTTGTCAACATGGCACCCATACGTATCTCCTTAAAACCATACTTAATCACCAATGAAAGACAATAACAAGGTCATAATTTTACCTAACATGATACAGCTATTCTGCATACAATAAAGAATACACTAACTCCTTCCGCAGAGGAGAAGGTGAAGTTCATGAGTGATGTTAACTTTTTTTGATATCCCATAACTAAAATACTATGATGTAGAATTGATAATACTTAAATACGATAATATAAAATCAACACATTTTATGTTATATAATAAGAGAATAAGAGAGGTATGAAAACAAAGATCTTTTCTACACACACACACACACACACACATCCCTCAACATAGTCATTACATAGTGAGGAGGTCCTTATTTCTGTAACTGTTCTATTATCCATTCTGTATTCCCTCTGCTTTTAGCAAGCACCTCAGCTGGTGGAAGTTCTTTAACTGGTGGGCTGACCCACACCTTTGTTTCTGAATTCCTGAAGAGTCAGAGCCATCAGTAGTCCTGCCTGGATTGGACTGTAGTTTTCCATTGGCCATAGTCACAAAACATGGTAATATTAAGAGATGTCCTAAGAAATCTATATTCCAGACACATTCTTCCTTATGTCCACTGTAGAGTAGGTGTCCAACATCCCCCTGGTAGTCAGGATCAATCACCTGAGACAGCACATTAACTCCCTTCTTTGCCTGTTGATTTGGAGGCATAAGGAGCCCAGAACGGCTGAGCAACAGTCTTAACTTTCAGTTTAATGGAAACATTGATGTATCTCCTGGTGAAAACGTTTCTTCCTTTGGAACTAAAACCTCTAGGACAGCAGAGCATAAGGTCATGGTAACAGGAAGCAAAAATTTTGCTAGGGTGTGTCACTAGAGGTAAAAGTAAGTGGTGCCATTCTCATTTTCACTTCTTGATTCCTGGACCCATTAATCCTGGCTGTGGAAGAAAAAACACCATATATCGAATGGTGATTCAGAGCATATGTAGCTTCTGGAGAATCTTACCTCAGCTTGGCAAAGTATTGCCACCTAGCTGGTGCTGTAACTGAGTCTTCCAAAAGCTATTATACCATTCTGTCATGGAAAACAGAGAATTTCATGATTAGGAGCCCGTTGACATAATTTTTCTGCTGTGAAGTGAGTTCCTTAATCAGAAGCAATGCTGTGTAAAATATCAGGATGGTGGATAAAGCATTTTGAAAGACTGAGGGTTTTGGCAGAAGCATTGCTTGCAGGGAAAGCAAATTTGTATTCAGAGTAAATCTATTCCAGTAAGAGTAAAACATAGCCCATTCCTAGATAGAAGCTGTCAAAGTTAGTCAACCTGCCACCAGGTAGCTAGCTGACCACCCCCAGGGAACGGTGCCATATCAGGGACTCAGTGTTGGCCTCTGCTGCTGGCAGATTGGACCTCAATGGTGGCTGAATCCAGGTTGGCCTCAGTGAATGAAGTCCATGGCATTGAATGCATGCATAACCTCCATCCCTGCCACCATGGCCACTTTGTTCCTGAGTCCACTGTGTAATGACACAGATGGCTGAGGAAAAATGCTGACTGGTGGTATACACAGAATGTGTCATTCTATCCACTTGATTGTTAAAATGCTCTCTTTGATGATCATTCACATGGGACACAAATATTTTCATGTTTTTTTTTCCATTCAGAGAGGTCTACCCACATGCTCCTTCCCTACATTTCCTTGTCACCAGTTTTCCAAACATGTTCCTTCCAAATCCCTGACCATCCAGCCAAACATTGGCCACAGGTCATGAATCAGTATATAATCTCATGACTGACCATTTCCCCTTCCAAGCAAAGCGAACATCTGGGTAACCGTCTCGAAGTACTGTCCGTTGGGAGGATTCCCCTTCACCACTGTTCTTCATGAATGTCTCAGAAAGGAATTGCAGTGCTGAAGTTTTCTACTTTAAGGTGGTGCCTGCCTATCATGCAGAAACATCAATAAACCAGGCCCAATAGTTCTCTTTCTCTGTCAACCAATCTTAGGGAATTTTTCCTGAGACCAAAGGTGTAGGCTGGGACAGAGAAAACCATGTAGCAAGAGTGGGGACCATGAGCATTTGGGCCACTCCTTCATGTAACTTACTTGTGCCTTCAGGGCTAGCTCAAATCTAATCATGTATATTTACTTCCATTCAAAGATCGGGTGTTGGTGTTGGTGTTTTATGGCTTGGTGGGTCAGATTACACCCAGTTCATGATAGGCAGCTATAATGGCAACTTGGCAGCCCATGGTTAACTGTTCAGTCTCTACTATTGCCCAGTAGCAGGCCAAGAGCTGTTTTTCGAAAGGATAGTAATTTACAGAGGATAGCAGGGCTTTGCTCCAAAATCCTGAGGACCTGTGATCCACCTATGGGGGCCTGCAAAAGTCTCCAAACAGCATCCCTCTCTGCCACTGCCACTTCAAGCACCACTGGATCTGCTGGATCATAGGAACCAAGCAGCAGGGCAGTTTCCACGGCAGCCTGGGTCTCTTGAGGAGCTTTATCTTGTTCTGGCCCTCACTCAAAACTAGCAACTTTTTGGATTACTCAGTGAATAGAACAGAGTGACAAGCCCAAAGGAGAAATATGTTTCCTCCAATATCAAGAGAGGTCCTCTAGGTGTTGTGCTTCTTTTTTGGTTGTAGGAGGGGCCAGATTCACCTCTGAAGGGATATTTTGACATGCCTCACACCACTGAACTCCTAGAAATTTCACTGAGGTAGGGCCCCTGAATTTTTGTCATATTTTTTCCCCACACTCTGACAGGTAACTCTCTTACCAGTAAGTCTGGAGTAGTTGCTCCTTCCTGCTCAGGAGGTCCAATCAGCATAATGTCATCAGTGTAATAAACCAGTGTAATACCTTGTGGAAGAGAAGTGATCAAGATCTCTGGGAACTAAATTATGACATAGAGCAGGAGAGTTGATAGACTCTTGAGGTAAGACAGTGATACTGTATTGCTGGCCTTGCCAGCTATAAACAAACTGCTTCTGATGATCCTACTGACAAGTATGGAGGAAAAAAAAATATTTGCCAGATCAAGAGCTGCATTCCAGGAACCAGGCGATACATTAATTTCCTCAAGCAGTGAAACCACCTCTGGTACAGAAGCTGCAATTGGAGTCATAACCTGGTTAAGGTTATGATGATCCACTGTTATTTTCCGAAGTCCATCTGTCTTCTGCACAGGCCAAATAAGCAAGTTCAATGGGGATGTAGTAGAAATCACCACACTGCAACCTTTAAATCCTTGATGGTGGCACTTTTGCTTTTGGCTTATTATTCTCCTAGAGACAGTTAACAGCAGCTTCCACTTGGCCTTTCTGACCATAAGAGCCCTCAGTTCACAGGTCAGGGGACAAAGCCAACTTATGAGTGTATCTAATCCAATTATGCATTTCAGAACTGGGGAAGTAACCACAGGATGGGTTGGGGGATACACTTGTCCCACTATGAGATAGACTTGAGCTAAAACTCCATTGGTCACCAGACTTCCGAAAGTCCCTACTCTGACTGATAGACAACAGTGATGTTCTGGGTCTCCTGGTATTGATGTCAGTTCAGAGCCGTTGCCCCCCAAAGTCTGATGATTTCCTTTTCCCCAATGCACAGTTACCCTGGCAAAAGATCATAGGTCCCTTTGAGTAAGGCTAGGAGAAAAATGAATGATACATTTTTAGCAGTGTACCAGGGGCCCTCCTCAAGAGGGCCCAACCTTCTCTTCATTCAAAGTTTTCTGGGTCTGCAAACTGGCTCAGAAATCTGTTTTTGATTCAGCTTAGACTTTTGTTCACTTGTTCTAGAATTTTTCTGCTTTTAGATCAAGTAACATTTTAATAGATTTCCTATTTATTTCACTTCTAGGAACTCCAGGATCAACTAGCCAATGTCATAGGTTTCTGTGAGTCAAACAATTCTTATTACTGCTTTCACCCTAAGGTCTGTTTATGGGAACCACACTCACCTTGCCCTTGGTGGTTGATGCTGACACTTTGTCCCTAACACTCCAGGATCAATTACTCCCCTTGCATTTAGGTTTCCCAATTCAGTGACCACAGTGCCCACTGTAAGGTCTGTTCTACAACAAAGAGTGATCACAGAGCTTACAAAAGTATTCCTCACAGATGTGATGAAAGTTGTATTTCTGGACCTTCCCAGTGTGGGTGAGTAGTTTTTAAATGACAAATCTACTCTAAAATTCCAATCCCGCTAAGCCTTTGAATCACTTCTTCTACATTAAATCAAAGCAGGTTCTGAAACTGAGCAGAACCCTGTGGGGTTCCTGGGCACAAAAGCCTTTCTGTGTCAATTACAGGAAATAGGCTTCATTCAGCCTCCATGACCTTGCCCAAAACTGTTGCTAATTAGAAAAGGGAGGCAATACAGAGAAAAGGGAGGAACAGTCAAGAAACAGTAGTGCAGCCTTGGGGCAAGGTCCTGGTTCTCCCTCAGGGCGTATACATAACAATATCTTTGAGCTGTTTTGCAGACACTGAAAAATTTCTGCATACTGAAAACTTCTCACCAAGTGGGAGAAGTTAACTGTATGCTGCCCACAAGCACACAGACCCCAGACAGGTTGGAACCAGAAGGTTGATGACGCTGACTCCCACTTACCTCACCACCAACCAATCAGAAGAATGTCCATGAGCTGATCACACCATCTTTGGACCATTACTATAAAACTCCTCACTACACTCTCCAGGTTGGGACACACAGTTTTAAGGGCATTAGTCTGCTGTGGCCCACTTTGCCTGGTAAAGCAATAAAGCTATTCTTTTCTACTTCACCCAAAACTCTGTCTCTGAGATTTCATTTGGTGTTGGGGTACAGAGGCCAGATTCAGCTTCAGTCTGACATTTCTAACTCATTCACTGTGGGCCACCTGTCAATGATCTATGTTTCAGGCAAACTGTTAGTCATTTCTAACTCCCCAAGTAGCAATATTAAATGTAGAATCTGCTTAGAGAGCCCATATCAATAAATTCAGCCTGGTCCAACTTTATATTTTTTCCAACATTATCCCACACCCTTCCATTCCCGGAGGACATGTTCCCCAAACTTCTGTCTGTGTAAATTAGAAAACTCAAGTAGCTATTTGGAGGTGTTAGTGCACCTCCTCATGGGTTACACTTTATTCCTCACTTTTAGGGGTCTGCTGGGACTTGAGTCTAATTATAGGCTTAGAAGCAAAGAAGACTTGGGGAGGGGGGCTGCGTCCCGAGGAGAATCTGCATTGTCTTGTGATAACAACTGCTTCTGGGGAGGTCATCACAGTTTCCTCTGGGAATGCAGAGTTGATCTTTTCAGACAAGGTGGAATTTACACCGAGGATGTGGAGGCTGCCTCCACTGGGAGTGGGGAGGCCTCTTCCATGGGCAAAGAAGACTCACCAGAATTTAGGGGTTTGATATCCCCAGCTTTACTGGAGTCTTCCCACAAGTCCCCTTTCCAGCTTATAGGATCCCATTCTTTACAAAGTAATGCCCTCACATTTACAGTAGACACTCTGTGAGGTTGGGAATTTAATTTGCATTGAAATTCACCCATTGGCAGGAAGGAATTCTGGGTTAGGTTTTCAACATTCTCAGTCTTGTGACTATCGAAGATAAGTCTCTTTCAGGGCACACAAAGAAGTTTTCAGGTCTTTATGTGACCCTTGACCTTGGAATTAAAATCCCTGATCTCATTCATTTCTTTCCCTACTTAGTCCAGTGACATTAGGAGCAACCAACCAGTCTCACTGACATTCATTAGTTTGAGAAAAAAATCCCAAAGAATCAAATACACAGTTATCAAGCTCCTTGCTTCTTACAAAAAGTTGATTAGGATTATCCAATGGTGACATTTTGTATACCTCCATTGCTAGATCATTCTGTAGACTATCAATGATCTCTTTTACTATTGGAAATAAAGTCATTCATATCTTTAAATATAATAAGACTTGAGAGCCAGTTCCAGACCCCCAGAACTAAATTAGAAAACTTATCCTTACAATTCTGTTCCTCTTTAATCATTCTTGGTACCAAAAGCTGTGTTAGTCAAGGTTCTGCAGAGAAACAGAAACACTATATATATATAGTCCCAATATCAGCAGCCCTCAAGCTGGAGGCCCAGGAGAGTCAATAGTATAGTTCTAGTCTCAGTTTGAAGGCCTGAGGACCAGGAGATCCAACAGTATAGCTCCAGTCCAAAGGTCAGTAGGCTTGAGGCTCAGGAAGAGCCTATGTTTCAGTTTGAGTCCAAAGGCGTCAGTAAATCCGTATTCCAGCTCTAAGGCAGTCAGGTAGGAGACATTCCCTTTACTCTCTGGAGGGTCAGTCTTTTGGTTACTCAGTCCTTCAACTGGTCCCGCTTGTATTGGAGAGGGTCTGTTTTACTCACTCCACCAACTTGTAAAAAATTAATAAACAGAAACTTCAGTTAAGCGGAGTCGAGAGACCAGACGGGGATGCTCTCTCACCCTGTGACAATAGCAGAGACCATTAAGAAGAAGAAAGACTCCTTGTCTTTCCTGGCAAGGAGTCAGCCAATGAAAAGCCATGGATGGGCTCTTTGTTTACTATATCTCTCCCAGCTTCCTTTTCCCCTCCATAAAAGTGTTCTCCTTCCTTTTCCATGTGGGAACTTGTACATGGCTCACCATGGTTAGAGACCCTGAACTGCAGTTCTCTACTGATCCCAAATAAATCCATCTTTTCTGGAGAAAAATCTGGCTGTCTATTGTTTTAGGTCAATGTTTTGGAGGCCTGTACAGGGACCCCTCACAGCTCGAGGGTTGTTTAGCTGGTGAGCAAAAGGTCCAGTACCCACAAATGAGACCTTTGTCACTCGCTGCTTTTCTCACCAAGCCTACTGTTTGAAGGTACATCCTTCTCCTGGATTCAAGCTCATGCATTCCTTGCATCTGAACCTCTCCAAGCTTTACTGGGGATCCATTTAAGGGTTCTGCCTTTCTGGTTAGGCCGTGTTTTGTATGCGAGTACTCATCTGGCTCTTCAGGTCTGATTTTGAGATCACACCATTTCCCTGAAACTGGCTAGCCTCTGGCCTTTTCCATTAAGAACAGGGGTTGCTTCTCTTGAAGCTGTCTAGCCTCTACCCATTCCTTTGTGAACAAGTGTTTTTTATCTGAAACGGTGTCAGGTTTTCAGCTTTTGGCCTACTCCTTTGGAAAGCTGTCTTCTGGACACTGGCTAAAGAAAAGGTCTCTGGCCTGGCTCCTCCAAGACCAAACTGTCTCCTTAAGACAGGCTGGGGTTAGCTTGCACACTGTTTGAATTGAGCCATTTGTGCTGTAAGCTGTTTAAACTGCTTGAAAATTGTTCTTTGCTCTAGAGGAAAAACCTCTAGAAAATGGGATCCCACGTATCTAAGTATTTTGAGGGTGCTCCTCTCACAAAGGCTCTGGACAGTTTTATGTTTAAAAGCCGAGGTCCTTCCTCATGCTCATTCCTAACTAAAATAAACATGCATGGGGCTTCCCTGGGGGCGCAGTGGTTGAGAATTTGCCTGCCAATGCAGGGGACACGGGTTCGAGCCCTGGTCTGGGAAGATCCCACATGCCACGGAGCAACTAGGCCCATGAGCCACAATTACTGAGCCTGCGCGTCTGGAGCCCGTGCTCCGCGACAAGAGAGGCCGCGATAAGTGAGAGGCCCGCGCATCGCAATGAAGAGTGGCCCCCGCTTGCCGCAACTAGAGAAAGCCCTCGCACGGAAACGAAGACCCAACACAGCTAAAAATAATAAATAAATAAATAAATAAATAAATAAATAAATAATAAAAAATAAACATGCATGACTAAAGGCAATTTAGAATATCAGCGGCCACTATGGGAAACTTGTGAAATCCCCAAACTTAATTTCCTTGAAACTGAATTGGACTATAATAGCTCAAAATTTTCCAGAAGTGAGTGGACTGCTTATTCCTGTTGGTATTTTGAGGTTTCTCAACTTTTCAGGAGCCTAAAATTGCCCTTCTGCATAATAAGATTTTTAAGATTAACTGAGACAAAAAATATTTAAGAAAAACAAAATGCCTGCTGAAAGCTCAGGCTCTTCTTCCTTGGTTTCTTTCTCTCAGGCTCCGCGTCTGGTTCCATCTCCCTCCTTCCCTTCTACAACACCCCCAACCCTCAAATTCGCCATACTAATGCTCCCAGCAAACTTCCCCTTTTCTCTGAAACTCTCCCTACTCCCTTTTCCTCTAAACTTATCAGAACCTGTCCCTTTAAAATTAAGTCTTCTGAGGATCCAGAGGCTAAACTCTTCATTTCTTAGACTTCCTGGGTTAAAGCTGAGCTGTGAGCCATAGTAAAGATTTTCCTAACATAACTGAAGAAATTCCTCACGTTTGCTGAAGAATTTAATATAGTCATTCAAATTTATCAACATGGTTTCTCTGACCTGTATCAGCTAGTTCTTTTGCTTCTCTGTGAAAGGGTGAAAGCCAGGACTAGCCCTGCATGAAAACTACTAATTGGGAAAATCCTGAAAGGTCTCTAGAATTACAACCCGGAAAACAGCCCACTAACTTATATGGTCAATCGGCAATCATTAGACAACTTCAGAAAGCAATTACTATTGATTGGAACAAAATTCAGACTTGCACAAGAAAATCTTCTGAACCTACTATTAACTATTACTATCAACTGTAGATTGTTTTTTAAAAAAATCTGGTCTTCCATCAAATGTTGATTCCACCCAACTAGCTTTTAACTGTATGTTTATTAATGGACTGAACTGAGACTTTTCCTTTCTAGTAAAAAAGGACCAGGAAGGAATGAGAAACTCTGTCCACTTCAGATTTAGTTAATCTGACAAATCAGCTCTCTCATACTCTACATGAGTCACTTCTAAGAGAGGCTGTCAAAATTCTTAATCTTCAACTCCAGCAAATGAAGTCTCCTAAATGAAACCAAATCCTCCTAGTTTTTGCTGTTATTGCAAACAGCCAGAAGATTGGGAAAGAGATTGGTACAAATAAGCACTTTAGGTGCCTTCAGCCCTCAAACCAGCTTTTCCAGCATCCTCCTAATTCTCAATGACTGGGCTCCAAGGAACTACAGGGGCTCTTCCCAGTCCTTCCTCTTAATTGACTTGGAGAAACATCTCTCCAGACTGGAGATAAATCTCTTCCAGTCCTAATGGACAACAGAGCCACTCTCTTGGTGCTCAACCCCACTACTATAAAACTGTCCCTACCTCCCAGTACTAAAATAGTTCAGATAGTGGGAATCTCTAATAAACCTCAAGAGGATCCTGTCTCTGAACTTATTTCCTTTTGTTTAGGCCCTTTGGAAGATACACACCCTTTTCTCCTCTGCCCTTGTCCACTTATTAGGTCAAGGCTTCTAAGAGAAGTATTATGCTGGAATAAGATAATTCTAGAAATTGATAGTAGTCATCAATGTAACCAACCAGGTGAACTAAATGACACTTTGACATGTTTTATTTGTTCTGACTCTGACAGTAGGTACTAGAACTGATTCTGGAAACACTGATTATTTGTTCCTGTTGAATCAGCTGCCACTTTCCTTATGGGCAAAATCTCCAACTATTGTTGGCAAATTTCACAATGCGCCTCCCATCAAGATTCAAACAGACCCCTCAAAACTTCTTCCCATTATTAATCATATGCTATATGTAAAGAAGACCTTCAAGGTATAAAGGACATAATGGAAGATTACAAGGCTCAAGGTCTCCTTATCCCTTGTACTAGCCACATTAACACTCCCATTTTACAGGTGGGAAAACCTAAGTACTGAGGGTGAAAGTTTGTCCAGGACCTCTGAGCAATAAACAACATTGTTATCCCTTGACACACTGTTACTCCTAATTCTCATACATTACTAATATCTATTCCCACAAAAGTAAATTCTTTACTCTAATTGATTTATGCTGTGCATTCTTTAGTATTCCAGTTGATGGAGCCAGCCAATACCTTTTTCCCTTCACTTAATAAGAAAAACAATTCACCTAGACAGTAATGCTTCAGAGTTACACTGGGAGTCCTTCTTATTTCTCCCAAATCCTAAAGGCTGATCTGGATGATACACACCCTTGAGTTTCTTAAGTTCCCTAGAGTTTCTACTCTGTTGCAATATGTGGATGATTTGCTTCTTTGCTCTTCTTCTCAAGCCTCCTCCCAGGAAGAGAACATCCACTTGCTAAAACTTTTAGCCTTAAAGGAACATAAGGTCTCCAAAGAAAATTTGCATTTTGCCCATCTGGTTTTGGGCATCTGATATCAGAAAAAGGGGTACACTTAGATCCATATGGACTTCATAGTGTCCTAAGTTTCCCAAACCCAAAACTAAGCACCAACTGTGAGGCTTTCTTGGGCTAGTTGGTTATTGACAAAATCGTATTCCAAATTTCTCTCTTATGTCCGAACCTCTATATGTTTTACTCAACAATAACAAATCCGACCCAATTTTATGAGAAGAACCAGATGACATGGTCTTCAAGACCTTAAAAAAAAGTTAAATGGAATAGAATATGAAAAAGAATGTGTGTGTGTGTATATATATATATATATATATATATATATATATATATACCATTGTTTTTCAGCAGAAATTAGCACAACATTGTAAGTCAACTGTACTTCAATAAAATAAATTTTTAGAAAAAGTTTGATGAACCCGCATGCCCTTGAGCATCCAATTATCAGACTCCCTTTTTCCTCTTTGTATATTAAAATGAATGCCCTAAGGTACTCACACAAATACATGAAGACTAACATTGACCTATAGGATATTACCACCAGCAACTAGCCCTCTGGCATGGGGCTACCCCCACACCCCTTGCCTTACAGCCATTATATCCACTGCCCTTTCGGTTAAGTTCACTGAGAAAACCATTGTGGGATCCCCTTTAACCATTTTTGTACCTCATGCAGTAGAAGCTGTCTTGAATTCTCATCAAGCTCAACATTTCTCAGGCAACCACCCCAACTTCTATGAAGTCCTTTTGTTAACTGATCCTCACATAACTCTTTTACATGGTAGTAACCTTAACCCACCTACTCTTCTCCCCTATGTCACCAACGAAATCCTTTATGACTGCTTAATGCTGATGGATCACCTCCTGACTCCTTGCAATGATCTATAGAAAATTCCACTGGGTAACATTGACCCTTCATGCTTCACTGATTGTTCTTATTTAAAAGGTGACGATGGGTATGCTATCTTAACTTCTTTTGATGTTGTCCAGGCAGCATCTTTACCTATGGCTACCTTGGCCCAACAGGCTGAATTATATGTTCTCACACAGGCTAGTACTTTTGAAACTGAACAGGACTCTGTGGGGCTCCTGGGCACGGAAACTTTTCTGTGTCCCTGTTTATTGTTTGTAGGGAACAGATTCCAACCTCCATGACCTTCCCTGAATTCCAAAGCACATATTCAAACAATTGTTAATCAGGGAAGGGAGGAGATGGAGAGACAAGAGAGGAACAGCCAAGAAACAATAGTATAGCCCTGGGGCAGGGTCCTGGTTCTGCCCCAAGAGATACACATAACAATATCTTTTAGCTCTTTATAGATCTAAACCCCCCAGCATTCTTCATTCCAGATTAAAGGAACCAGAGAAGCTCTTCAAGAAGACCACCTGAGGCCAGATTAAAGGAACCACAGAAATTTATCAGATTACCTGAGACCAGATTAAATGAGTGCAGACCCTGCACACACCTTAATCTTATTAGCAAACCCACCCTTTAACCGTTTGTTATAAAACTTTTCACCAAATCCTCCCAGGTTGGGACGCATGGTTTTTGCCTTTGCCTCACAAAGCAATAAAGCTATTCTTTTCTTCTTCACCCAAAACTCTGTCTCCAAGATTCGATTCAGCACCGGTGCACATAGGCTGAGTTTTTGGCACCACTTTGGCCAAGGACAAAACTGCCAATAATTTTACTGATAGTAGATATGCCTTTGGAGTAGCTCATGATTTTGGAATGTTGGGGAAGCAACATGGCTTCCTTATTTCCTGTGGAAACATAATTATAAATGGCTCTTATGTTCAGGAATTATTGAATGCAATACTTTTACCTGCCACTTTAGTTATTATTAAGATTCCAGAGCATTCTAAACTTGACTCTCTAGAAGTTAGGTGAAATCACCTTGCTGATAATTCTGCAAGGAATGCTGCCCTTAGAGGGACTGACAGCACCCAAGGCTCTGTCATGGTCCAAAGAGATATTTCCCTAAATAATAATTTAGAAAAACTGGCTATAGAAGTCCAACAATTGGCCTTAGAAAAGGAAAAACAAGTTTAGAAATTCAACAATTGTTGGTTTGATAAAAAGAAGAAGCTCTGGTTTGGGGCAAATAACAACCCAGTCCTATCAGAGGCTAAAATTCCCACTCCTCACCACTGTACATGCATTAAACCATTGGTCTACTGGCAAAATGATAGCCCTCGTGAATTAATATTACTGGGAAAACATTAACAAGGCTGCAGAAAGTGCCACCTAACTTGTCCCACTAGTCTGAAGTACAACCCAGGAAATCTGTTTGTATTGCTCCTGGACATTTTAAACTGCCTAATGAACGATTTGAGGTCTGTCAACTGGATTTCATATAACTTCTTTTGTCTAATGGATATAGTTATGTTTTAGTCATGGTCTGTATATTTTCACACTGAACTGAAGCCTTCCTTGCAGACAGGTTATTGCCTCTTCCATGGTTAAAGTCCTTTTGAAAAAGATTATTCCTACCTAGGGAATGCCTCTCAAACTTCATAGTGATTGAGGAGACCATTTTACTGGCCAAGTGCTTCAACTAGTCTCCACTGTTTGGCTGGTTTTACAACACTTTCACTGTGCTTACCACTCTCAATCTTGTGTTTTAGTTGAACACACTAACAGCATTAATAAGACTCAGTTGGCAAAATTTGTAGAGGCCTTCCAAATACTTTGGCCGAAAGTTTTGCTGTTGGTCCTTCTAAATCTCAGATCCACCCTTTTTGGAACTCATAAATTCTCACCCTTTGAGATAGTCATAGGTCACCCAATGCACTTGGCTCCTGCTTCGTTGGACCCACAAATGATGAAAGGAGAGATGCTCCAATATTGAAAAGGTATAATTGCTTCTATGGAAAATAACCACGTTTTGGTAGAGCGATCTTTTCACAGTCTGCCCTCATGTGATGAAAACCTTAAGCATCACACCTTGCAACCTGAAGACACCTCCAGAAGAACTCTCCTCAATCTCAATGGAATGGACTCTATCATGTACTGCTAACCAATCCTTGTACCACCAAACTCCAAGGAATATGTTCTTGGATTCACATGACAAATCTAAAGAAATTGTCGAACAATAACTGTACCTGCACATCATCTGCTACCTTGAAAGTTAATTGTTCCTAGAATTGAAGCAGATGACATCTGATGAAACAGCTTTCCAAAGATATCTGGACCAGGCCTGTTGGAAGTTTGTCACTAAACATTTGATGATGACATAATGCTTCAGATGATCTCCAGTGTCTATGATATTGATAACATACGGACTTTATACAAAAAGTGCCTGAGAGTTCTCCCTCCTTCCCCTCCTTGTTACTTGAATGTAACCTTAATAAATTTCCAATATGTACACTTTCCTTCTGACATGGGACATTATACCCAGGAAAGGTCTTTCCTGGCATTGAGGGACAAAAAGTTGCAAAAACTAGAAAACCTGACTCTTGATCAGCAGTGTTTTCAGAGAAAGATCTTGATGAAAAGGGGAAAATGTAAACAATAAACAGAAACCTCAGTAAGATTTGGGAGACCAGAAGGAGAGCTCTCTCACCCTGTGACAATAGCAGAATCCAACAGGAAGAAGAGATTTCTTTTCTTTCCTGACAAGAACTCAGCCAATGAAAAGCCATAGACTCTTTGTTGACTGTATCCCTTCCACCTTCCTTTTCACCTCTATAAAAGTGTTTTCCTTCCCTTTCTGTTTGGGTACCTACACATGCCTCACCATTGTTGTAGACCCTGAATTGCAGTTCTCTGCTGATCCCATATCAACCCATCTTTGCTAGAGAAATATCTGGCAGTCTATCTGTTTCAGGTCAATAAAATGAAATGTTAATCTCATTTAGAAACACCATCTCAGACAAGCTCAGAATACTATTTGACTGAATGTCTGGGCATACTTTAGCCCAGTCAAGTGGACACATAAAGTTGACATATTACACTCTCCCAATTTTTTTTCTCCATAATTTAAATATTTTACTCCCCCAAATTATAGCTGCTTTGGGGATAAGAATTAAGAAGGGGCATGAAAAAAATACATTTAATCAGATATTTGGATTTTAAATAATTTACAGAAGTCCAAAGGACTATTTCCAATATTTTTCCTCTAAAGATCCACCAATAATTCTATGTTACTTTTATGGAGACTTCATTATAATTAACTTAATTATCTTCTCCAAATGAACAAAAACTGTCTTAGTAGCATCACCTACATTGCTCACATATATATTTTAATGAGATATTATTGGAATATCTTGTAACTGATGCTGGTTTATCAGCTAAGTTGCTATTTTGATGTTTAAAATAACATCTACTGTTTAAAAATATTGTATAAAATAATTAAGTTTAAAATGCACAATTCAACAAATATCTCTTGTTGATATGTCTGGGAGGGAATGCACTTTATTGGTGAATAGATGGGTAGTGATAACTAGAACATGGATGATGAATATTTCTAGGTAAACAACATACAGTATAGGAAATATTATCAAGCTACTCTCAGTCACAAACAAATGGTTGATATTAATTTGCTAGTCTTGTTTACAACAAACCAACATAGAGTGATTTCTGGTGCAGTTATAAATACTATATTATTTAACACATTTAAAAAATCTATTCAATAATACTACTGCCTAGAGGAGGTGTTAAAGAATTGTCAAAATAATAATGTCTGTCCTATTTACAACAAGCATCTATATAATTCACAATTTAAAAATAAGTATTTTAAACAAGATTTGTGAGTGATTCAGGCTGCCCTTTCCTTATTCTAGATATCAGCTTTATTGTGGTGTGATTGACTTCCATTAAACTGCATGAATTAAAAATGTATAATTTGACAAGTTTTGATCTATGGATATACCTGTGAAGCCATCACCACTGTCAAAGTAATCAACATATCCATTATCTCAAAAAGTTTCCTTAGGTCCCTTCCTAATCATTTCTTATTGCCCACCTGCCCATCATTTTCAGGAAACCACTCATCTAATTTTGTTCGCTAGACATTAGTTAGCATTTTGTAAAATTTTACATAAGCGAAGTTATTTGTAGTGTATATTCTTTTGTCCGACTTCTTTCACTCAGTATAATTATTTTGAGAGTAAGCATGTTGTGTATTATCAATAGGTCATTTCATTTGATTGTTGAATATTATTCCACTGTATGTATATACCACAATGCGTTTATCCATTGATCTGTTGATGGACATTAGAGTTGATTATTACAAATAAAGCTGCTAACAACATTTGTTTATAAGTTATTTTATGGACATGTGCTTTTATTTCTCTTGAGTAAATAGCTAGCAATAGAAGGGATGACTCATAAGTGGAGATATATATTTAACTTTTTAAGAAACTACCACACTGTTTCCAAAGTGGCTTTATCATTCTACATTCTCAACAGCAGTGTATGACAGTTCCAGTTCCTCCACATTCTCGCAGAAACACTTGGTGTGATTGGCCTTTTTATTTTACGCCATTCTGATAGATGTATAACAGTATTTC
Source organism: Balaenoptera ricei (assembly GCF_028023285.1). Taxonomy (NCBI): domain Eukaryota; kingdom Metazoa; phylum Chordata; class Mammalia; order Artiodactyla; family Balaenopteridae; genus Balaenoptera; species Balaenoptera ricei. The sequence goes on from NC_082642.1 coordinate 136,342,971, forward strand.
ATAGCAATTTTACCTTATATTTTTTTTAATGGCCAATGATGTTCAGCATCTTTTCATAGGCTTATTTATCATCTATATATATTCTTTGGTAAAACGTCTGTTCAAACCCTTTGCCTCTTTTTTTTTTTAATTGAAAAATCCAACATCCATTCTTGTTAAAAACTTTCAGCCAACGAGGAATAGAAGTTAACTTCCTCTACCTGATAAAGCATCTATAGCTAATATCAAGATTTATAGCTAATACCAAACTTAATGGTGAAAGTATGAATGCTTTTTCACCAATATCAAAAACAAGACAAAGATGTCCACTCTCGCTACTTCTCCTTAACATTGTACTTGAGACTCTGGCCAGAGAAATCAGGCAAAAAAAAAAAAAAAATTTATAAAGAAAGAAGAAAAATTGCCTCTATTCATAGATGACATGATTATCTATTTAGAAATTCTAATGGAATCTATTTTTAAAAGTTACTAGAACTAATAAATGAGTTTATTAATTAAAGTTCCATACACTAGCAATAAAATTTTAGAAATTAAAATATATCATTTCTAATAGTATAAAAGTATAAAATATTTAGGAATGAAACTGATTTAAAAAATATGAAATACCTGCTCCCTGAGAACTGATGAGAACTGCATAATATTGCTGAGAGAAATCAAAGAAGACTTAAATAAATAGAGAGATATACCATGTTCATGGGTCTGGAGACTCAATGATTTTAAGATGTAAATTCATCCTAATTTTCTCTATAGATTAAAGAAAATTCCAATTAAAATCTCAGCAAGTTTGGTAGAAATTAGAAAATTGATTCTAAAATTTATATGGAAATGCAAAGTACCTACAAGAGCCAAACAACATTAAAAAAGAAAAACTAAGTTGGGGAATTAATATTACCTGATTTCAAGACTTATTATAAAGCTACAATAATCATGACTGTGTTTTTGTTGTTAAACTAGAGAAATGGATCAAATAACAAAAAACAAAATCTAGAAATATATCTATATACATGGGTGTATATATGTGCGTGTGTGTATATGTATATATATATAACTGATTTTCAAAAAGAGGTATAAAAGTAATTCAGAGGAGTTAGGATAGTCATTTCAACAATGATGATAGAGCAATTAGATATCCATAGGTGAAAAAAATAATAAACTTTGTTCTATACCTAAAAATGTATACAGAAATGAACTGAAAATGAAATATAAACATAAATGTCAAAACTTAAACAATAGAAATCATCTAAAAGGAAGTTTTAAGACACAAAGAGAAGGTTTTTCATATGAAATGGAATAACAAGAGATGCTTATCTCCTCAACAATAATAAGGCAGGAATTATGAAGAATAATGATTTTTTTTCTTAGCTGAGTCCTGAAAATATCCACAATTATTGAGGGAAGATGTAGAGGAGGGGTGAGGAGGCAAGCTGATGAGAAAAACAGGTTAAGTCCTAGTCAATGATGGAAATTACCCTACTTTGTCTTAAAAGGGATGAATTTTTATTCCTTCTGTTTTTATTTTCACATGAGTATTTAATGCCTTTAAGAATTGTAAAGTTGGTGAGTGGGTCCAGTCTTGACATTCATCAGAATAAAATTCATCTATCAATTCAGTGATCTGAACTTTCATTTTTAATAAAAGTATTTATTCAAGAGATAGAGAATAGTAGTAGTAATGATGAAATATTTTTATAGAAGATGTCAAAATTTCAGATGGTATGATGTTCTGGCCATCAAGTTGATTATTTAAAAAATTCTAGCATTTGATATTCATTTTTTACTTTAAGTTTTTTTTAATTTCCCAAAGGATGTAGACCTGGAGTATGTGATGAAGTGAAATGTTATACATAATGAATAATTCCTGTATGAATGAATGAATATTTCAGATCCTTCCTGACTGACAGTAGTAGCAGGACGAATGCAGATGAAGCAGAGCAGTAGCAGATTTAGACGTGCTACAGAAGGTATAGATAGGGAAGCTGGGGGACATTATGGTCCTAAATACCAACACTGGGAAAAATAAACCTTTTCTACATGCCTTTGGGAGTTAAAATATGAACTAAACATTGTTTTGCATCTTTACACTCATTTTCAGGAAAAATTTCACATGCATTATGATTTTTTAGGGATAACCTCTATGAACACTCAGAAAATATTAGAAAATTTAAAATAAGACAGATTGAAACAGACTTAAAACAAAATACCAGGGGCAGAAGTTATAGGGCTTTCTACCTCTGAAAGGATCCCAGAGTCTTCTATTTTTCTATGCTGTCATCATCAGTGCTGATATCCACTATCAAGTCCACTCATGCTTCAAGGTGGTTACCAGGATATTGGGTCTGCACCTTAATACAACAAGATGGGGAAAACGGCAGAAAGGGTTCATTTTCAACTGAGTAAGTTTTCTTTAAGGAGCCTTTTGAAAGTCAAATACAGCACTTCTGTTTACATTACATTAATCAGATTCTATGTTACATGGCCACACCAAGCTGCAAGTGTGGCTGGGTGATGCCATCTTTGCTTGGCTTTACTGATAAATTTAGTGCGCCCTTGCATGGGGAGAGGAGAATGGATATTGGGTAGGCAACTAGAAAGCTCTGCAGAAATCTCTACGATTATTTTACCACACTAAATTTTCATATCTCTCTAAATGTACTGAAATGCCAAATTACCAGTTAAGAACACTCGTCCTTGAATTTATAAATGTATACACATGACCAAGTATCCAATCACAATGCTGAAGACAATCTGTGTTTGTTTTTCCACATATGTGCTTGGAGAGTACTTTTTAAATACCTGCCTTAGTGTCATAATCAAATAGTATTGTATGTGTTTATATAATTGTAACCACTTCAGCATGAATCACTGCAGGCCACAAACTATATTTTATGTGTCTGTATCAGACAGCTGTTGCTATAATACAAACAAAGCTACAAAATTTCAGTAGCATATAACAATAACTTTTTTGTTTGTTTTTTTCCCTTAAGCCTCTGTGAATTGGTTAGGGTAGCCTTTCTGACCTCAGCTACGCTGGCTCATTTACCTGTTGGATGATCTAGCCAGAGCTCAGCAAGGTGGTTCTTCAAGTGAACAAAGGTGGCAGTGGACAAAGAGAACAATCTGAACTCTGTAAGCCCCTGGTTGTGTCACATCTACTAACATCCCACTTGCCAACCAAATCACGAGTCCAAAGTCAAGAGACATGGAAGCATATTCCTTTGTGAGTGGAATTGTTAAATTACCTGGAAAAGGGCAAGGCTATAAGGCAGGGTGAAGATCTGGGACCAGTAATGCAATCTACCACAGTTCAAATCTCCAGGACAAAATTTAGGGCCTGACCCATAGCAGAACTCATTGAGTAGATATAAAGAAAGTGTATGAATCAGGGTTCTACAGAGAAAGAGACCAATAGGATAAATATGTGTATATAATGGAAGACTTATTATTAAATAATAATAATTTATTATTGGGTCACACAATGATAAAGGCTGAGAAGTCCAACCATCTGCCATCTGCAAACTAGAGACCCAGGAAAGCTGGTATGAGTCTGAATATAATATAATTCACTCTGAGTCTGAAGACCTAAGGCCCTGGGTGTAAAGCTGATGGTGTAAATCCCAGGCCAAGGGCAGGAGATGAGATGAGATGTCCCAGCTGACCAGTGAGGCAGGAAAAAAGGGACAAATTCCTCTTTCCTTTGACTTTTGTTCTATTCAGACCCTCAACAGATTGGATGATGCCCACCCACATTGAGAGGGCAATCTACTTTACTGAGTCCATGGATTCAAATGCTAATCATATTAGGAAACATCCTCATAGGCACACCCAGAAATAATATTTAATCTGGCACCCCATGGCCAGTCAAGTTGACATATAAAATTAACCATCAGAGAAAGGAATACATTTTAAAACACCACTTTGTTCAGGTTTCTTAACTCCACTGCTTTCAAAGTGTTTCCTAAGCACAGTTTCACCTTATTCCTTAAAAATAATCAGTGAAGTTTAATATATACCAGTTTTCCAATTCTTTAATATTAAGAAATTATTCATATTTTCCCATCTGAATCCCACCCACTATAGGCCATGCAATTGGATCACCATTTTGTCAAAGTCTTCCCTTGTGCTAGAATTAACTATAAATACAAATGAAAACTAAGCTAAATCAAGATTCACTAAAGTGTCAACATTATAGGATTATTGTGAGGAATAAATAAATTTATATACGTAAAGCATTAAAAATAAATGCCTGGGAATAACAATCACTCAATTTATATTATATTATTGTTACAACAAGTGTTTCTTAAGTGTGTATTGTTTGCAAGGCAATGTTCATAGAAGTTATAATATTAAATTAATATTAATTGAATCAAAATTGATATCTTATTTTTTAAAACATTCCATGGTAGGAATCTCTGTTTTCCCACTTACAAGCTATTTGACTTGGGCAGATTATTCAGCTGCTATGATTGTCAGACATATTATTTTATACATAATTCATATGTGGTTTAAAATGAGATAAACATCTGAAGTGCTTTGCAATGTACTTGGCCTATATTAGGCACTAAATAAATATTATCTTATTTTTCTCCTTCTTTTGTGCATCAGTCAGAATCAAGTCAGTAGACAAAAACTGCATCAGTTACTTTACCAGATAGAATTTAATATATACAGTTGTTAACTATGTACAAATTTGTTAACTCGGTAAATTTTTAACTTTTCTGTTTCACCAGATGAGAACTATAAGGTATCACATAAGCAGCAATCACAGGAAGTAACTACTATCTGATGCTGGGGATGCATAAGGAGTGGGTTCTGTTAATGTTGGAAAAACTGCAAGGTGGATTCAGATGCTGCTACAGGGAGAAGCTGCTGGTTCTGGGGTGAAGAAGCACTGCTGGGGTGAGACTCTTCAGAACCACAGTGTGAAAAGGGACCAGCAGGAAGCAAATAAGAAGGAGCACGCCACTCCTCCTCCAGCTTTGCAGTCTCCCAGCACTATGGCCTCTTGGAAGAAATGTGGTTTGTCAGGTCCCAGTCCTAGTATTGCAAAAGAGAGGGTAGAAGGGAGAGGAAGCTGGAGTTGAGAGCAGAGAGCTTAATAGATGGCCCACTTTGGTCTCCTTCTTCAGATCCCTTTATTTTTTTCCTCTTTCTTTCCTTGATACCTTCTTTCCTTCATTTCTTTCTTCTTTTTATCCTTTTTAAAATAGTCTTTCTTTCTATCTTCCCTCCCTCCCTTCCTTCCTTCTTTCCTTCCTTCCTTCCTTCCTTCCTTCCTTCCTTCCTTCCTTCCTTCCTTCCTTCTTGAATGTCAATCTTGCAAGCTTGAAAAGACATGTATATAAGTAGGCTATTATCTTTTATGTAATAAAGAGATACAGAAAACTATATGTGAGTTCAGAGAATATATGAGATCATTAAAAAAAAAAAGTATGGTTCCAGGCACTTTTCATGATCTTATTCATTTTATTAAAATCTCACAATAACAGGATCTAAGATTTGAACCCAGCTTTTTCAGACTCCAGTTGTCATGTTTAGTTTTTCCCCTACCTCACAGATCCCAGTTCATTTGGATAACTGAGAATGAATAATTCAGTCACTGCCACTTGAACTAGGTAGGCCTCAAAGAAAAGTGAAAATGTAGATAAGTTGAAAATATAGAACATCATAAACACTACAGATTTGTAAGTGGAATAAGACAAGAAGTGTTCCACAAATACTATGCAATAAAGTTGATAAATTTAAAATGTATAAAATAATTCCAGTATTAAAGAAAATAATTATTTGGGGAAAATGTTTCTTTCAGCTTTCTTAACATATAAATGCTGAGAATTTTTTTTTTCTTTTTTAAAATTTTATAACTACTTTATTTATTTATTTATTTATTTATTGGCTGTGTTGGGTCTTCTGTTCGTGCGAGGGCTTTCTCCAGTTGCGGCAAGCGGGGGCCACTCTTCATCGCGGTGCGCGGGCCTTTCACTATCGCGGCCCCTCCCGTTGCGGGGCACAGGCTCCAGACGCGCAGGCTCAGTAGTTGTGGCTCACGGGCTTAGTTGCTCCGCGGCATGTGGGATCTTCCCAGACCAGGGCTCGATCCCGTGTCCCCTGCATTAGCAGGCAGATTCTCAACCACTGCGCCACCAGGGAAGCCCAATGCTGAGAATTTTTAAGAGGAAATATGAAAGATAACATCTCTTATATCCCAGATTGTAGTTTAGAAGTTAATTAACTGTACTTGGCAACTAAAACATTCAAGGTAGCTTTCCTTAGAATGTTGAGTTGTTCATTAACTTGTGTGTTGATACCAATTTCAAAAGCTCATAATATTATCTTGTTTGGGAGGATTAATATCAACTAGTGTATTCCCTGGTAAAGAGATGACCTGCATTCAGATTTATAAAAATAAAAATACAACTGCATATTGCAGTCACCAGAGATGAAAAAACAATTACTTTACTCTTTGTAACTGCATTTGAAAGTTTCACAAAATATGCGTATTAGAATGAGTATACTCTGCCTGTCGCTAAAATCACCTAAAATACAAAAGCATGAGTATAAAAAATGATTAAAATAGTGCTTTATGATGATAGTTTACAGCCATATTTATAAATATACAAGCATCCTCAAATGAGAGTAAAAATATCAAAAGATTCTTGTTTAGTTCAATATTTATCTGTCACTACGTTACCATAAACTTCAGCTGGACTACTTTTTGGTGTTAGGGATTAGAAGAGGTCCAGGAGATTATAGGTCCAAAACTGAAGGCACAGGTAAACCCGCCAAAGTGGAGAGAGAGAGAGTCTTAGAGAAGAGAAAGAAAGAGGAAAATCACTTTGATTATCCTGGATATAGGTGGAAAGGGATAGCAGGTTAAGTGATAATCATGAAAATTTAATCCTTTAGTCTAATTTTTACACGTTAAATACAAATTCTATTTCTATACCTTCTTGCTAAGATTTCCTAATAAATACTGCATTTGAACAATTAAAATTTAGTTTTCTTTATTTATCCAGCTCAATATCCAATGGAGATTATGGTCACATTACTAATAAAGAGAAAAAATCTTCAATAAACTTAAATTGTATTAGGGACTTCAGGTAACTGTCACTGCAAAATAAGGTTCTTTGGGCTACTCAGGGATCGATTGTGATTCTCTGTCTTTCTGGATATACAACCTAGTTCTTTGTACATAAGAACTTCAAATTAAAAAAATATATATATGAATATTATATTGTTATTCAATGATCATAGACCACTGCATTGAACAGTTGAAACTGATTTTAACCAGTCTGTGAGATAAGAGAGGAGGAGGGTAAGGAGGAAGTCAAGTGAAGTGCATTGAAAACTGTTTTATCTCTGGCACCAAGTCATTGACCCAGAATCAAATTCAGAAGAAAGATTTCTTACTAAGCATCGCCTCTAGGTGTGAACAAAAACTATGTTCACTAAATTCCTAACATGAGACTCCTTGCCTCACAAGGAAACATGTAACCAGTTGCAGCATATCTGGGCTCACTATCTGAGTCTGGTGAGCACCGATGCTGAGCCACAGAGCTATGGAGCTCTCTCCATCCTTACCTATCTCTAGCCCCTCCCCTAGTGCTCCTTTTTGCTGCCTTCAAATCCATGGACTTCTGGTCACTGGATGTACTACCCTGGATTACCATTATCCGCAATATACCTTATTGCCATCTTATTATAAATTCTGTACTCATCATTTACAATACTATCAGATACTTCATCTCCCAGGAGCAGAAATATAAACATACACACCAGGTGTACTCTTAATATTTTAGCTATCAATCTGTAGCTGCCAGTGTCAACCTCTATTCCCTTAACCCCCTCAGCTTTGCAGGACAGCTACTATATATGTCAATTTTTTCCTACTTTATGAAAATGTGTCTCTACTTGAGAGCTTTCTCTGGCTGCAGAGCATGACCAGCTTATGCCCAGGACAGAGAGGAAGTGCCAAGAAGCTAATGCTCCAAAGTAGGGATGTAGTAGATTGTATGCTAGCTTCTATCAGAGAACATAGTAAGATTTCCATTTAACATATAGCAGTGACTGACTGCCCCCTGATCATTGTGTTCTTTTCATGTTGACAAACTGAAGTTTTAGATTAAAAGTTTAGATAAGTGTTACTATCATGCCTGTGATTTTTGACATTGATTATTATAGGGGACGAGCAGTGGTCTTACATAATGGAAAAACAAAAGAGTATGTCTGTGATACAAGATATTTGATTGAGTATCTCATGAGGTCTCTATGCCCAGGGATAAGAGTGAATAGGAAATTATAGCAACCAGGGCCTGACAAGGACATGGTAAACTAAAACTCAGTCCTTTCTATTGCATCCTATGTCCAAGATCTGTGTCACCCCACTAGTCAAGCAACCTAGATGAGCAGAAGTGCTAAGCAAATATGAAGAAACTAAAAGAAGTGGTAGACGAAAGATAATGAATATTAGTTATGTTCTTAGAATGGACTGTGTCAGTTTAAACTCTAGTTTTGATAACTCTTTTGTGGCAGATCTTATTTTCCTAGGAATCATAATCATCCATTACCTTGAAGAATCAGTGGAGGCCTAAGTGGATGTAATGTCTAAATGGTGCAAGGCATAGACTGCACGATGAACCTAAGATGTGCTTGGTGCTTCACTCAAGTTCCCTTAGTTCACCCTAGAAGATAATTGTGACTGAGGCGGAGTCACACTATACGCAATGCTTTCCTACATGAGGTACTTATATCTCTCTGTTTGACAGTTTTCTTTGGTTACATGAGCAAGATCAACCTGCCTGTAGGACAGTTTGGAAGTGCCAAGGGCCTAATGATTGCAGTAGCAAACTTCAAACAATGAGGAGGAATGTTGGTGAATAAACAACCAACCTTACTCATCCGTCAGGGTACTATTCTGAAATATTTTCAATGCAGTTACTCATTGTCATTGAACTCTGGTTCCTGCAGTAGTTATTAATGTGTGTATAATGGTCATTAATGTATCTTTTATTTGTTATCCCCCCTTACCCATTTTACTTTCCTAGTCTCTCACCATGCTTCTGGATTACCTTCCAAATAAACTCTTAGCACAGAAGCACTTCTCTTAGGAACTACTTTCAAGGAACAAAAATTAAGACACCATCATCATACAACTTACTATTGGCCTCTTTGACTACCAAAAGTCCAACTTATAGAGAGATATTTGGTTGAGTAAAAATTACATCCACATGACCTACAATGAAAATAAAATATCCATAATTTGTAGACAAAAGTACTCAATGAAGGAAGTAAAACACTTATGTATGACTGTGGAGTGATTATCAGAGACAGATTCATGAACGAGGTCAAGCCATTAAATTCATGACCAGACAAGAACACGAATCTTGATAAAGAAAATGAACATTTAATTTTTTTTAAATTAAATTTAATTTTATTATGTTTTTATACAACAGTTTCTTATTAGTTATCTGTTTTATATAACTAATATAAAATAGTGTATATACATCAATCCTAATCTCCCAATTCATCCCACCACCACCATCCCCCCCACCCCCCTGCTTTCCCCCCTTGGTGTCCTTACTTTTGTGAAAACGAACATTTTAAATGAACCATAAAAGGCAACTTGCCAGAAAAGAGCTCCCTTTAAGGGCATTGACAGGACTTTGAGGTCACAGAGCCAACTCTACATCAAGAGTACTTGTTCTTTGAGTTATATTTTCAATAGATTTGTTAGATTTACATTGTGTATCAAGGTAGCTCCCAAGGGTGAAGGTAATAGTCAGTTTGCTAAGGGTAGAAAGCAAAACTGTTTCCTGGGGAGACCAGTGCCACAAATTAAATTCTTTGGCTTTAGTTCCTGTTATGTCTGCTTTTATCATTTGACCCTTGCCCACAGGCTCAGCTCTGCCCACAGTTCAGGATCAAACATGCTTCTAGTCTGGACAAATTTAGAAAACTTGAATTCAGTTCCACAGGATGGTCAGTACACACACACACTTGCTGTCAGTCTTTTGTCTCGGAATATCTCCATTCTCCCTCATTGCCATGACCCACCTCCAACCAGTGCACTAAGGCTGCTCTCCCCAGTCACAATGAAGCTGAAGATAAAACCCCACGCTCTCTTTTTACTTCTCTTTCTCAGATGTCCCCGTGCTTCCTGCTTTTCAAAACTTGTTTCTTCCTGTCTTGATCCAATCTCTGTCCTTCTGTCACTCAATGACTAGTCTTTTTTTCTGAGCTTTTGTTTCATTTCTTATCCTGCCTTATCCCAGAAATACAGGAAATCATGTTACCTATTATACATAATAGGTAACATTTACAATACGGATAAAAGAAAAAGAACAATAAAGAGGCAAGAACATCGTACAAGAAAATCAAAGATCAGGATACTTATTGCAATCAAGCTCATGATATAGATCTGAGCAGACAGCTGGTCTTTCACTCTATTTTCTGCTTCTGCAATTTCACCCACACTCCCTGTCTTGCCGAGTTAATATGCAGATGTCTTGCAAATGTGGATCTCTGTTACCAACCTTTCACCAAGGTACAGACCTGTATTTTCACAAGGCTTGCTAAACAATTCCAAAATTATTATTTGTCTCATTTTCAAACTCAGCTTATTCCACAACGAAAGATCATTTTCTTTTTGTTTTTACTTATCCTCAAATTCTATCATACCGTTAGCATCTCATTTAACACCTATGATCACCAAGGCATTGTTCTAGCCTCTGGTGATACAATAGTAAACAGAATTTTACTGCCCTCAAGGAGTTTGGTATTTATTGCAGCAAGCTGTCTCATGAGAACCCTCACCTGAGTCACCAGGGAAACCACAGACTTGATCTTTTCACCCTCAAAGACCTGCACTGGGATGACTTCCACATCTTTGGCATGTCTGACAGCCTGTTAAAGAAGACAGTCACTCAGTCACCCAAAAATCGAATACCAAGACATCGTATCCAGACCAAAACAGTAGGTCCAAGCCAAGACTAGTAAATAGGGGCAGAGAGGAACAGGACCTGCCCATGACTTTCTTGGGAACTTAGCCAGTGAAAAAGAATATGTTCAATCTGAGCAAAGATAGCATGTGTAAGGAACTTAACCATGAACAGAAGGCACATTTGCTATCCAGCAAAAATTAAAGGTGACGGTCTAGTGCATACAAATCGACAAGTTCATCTCCATGTACATTAATGTTAATGTTGTTTCTATGTTTCTCTACTGGGAAGATCTCTTTCCTCCTTTGCCTCTGTGTTCAGGCATCAGAGCATTATCTCACCTGATAGATCTGAATCCCTCAGATCTGTACTTTGCAACCACCTTATCACATGTGAATGTCCTTGACAATGTATACTGTGATACAGTCATCACATTGAAGATCCTTGGTGCAAATGTACAAGCTAAAGTCTCCATAAAATCTTAGAGCTTAAGTAGCATGAAAAGTCCTGGGCTGTCTCTTCATGGTGCAGCTTGTGACCATGGAGGCCTTAAGTTCCCTCCAGCAGAGGGGTCTGGGGTTAGGTGTGCAAGTGGCTGATTTTCTGTAGCTCAGACCATAATTAAAGTATGAATTCAGTTCAGAACAAAATTTTAAGTTACAGATTTGTATATTAACCTCAGGCATTCAAGATGTTATTGTAGATACAGCTGTTGAAATGTGTTTATGTGAAGTTGCCCTCCTCTGTTCATAGTTCTTTTAAAGATAATAAGTAAAAACTCATTAAAAAAAAAGACAAGTACAATTAATTTCTGAGTAGTGTTCTCAACTATATAGAAAGGAAGGCTAACACTAAGATATAAGGTAAAATACTCACAAGAAGCTCCATCAAGGTTGAAGTTTGAATGGAATGAAAAAGTTAGGTAAATAAAGAGGGAGAAGAAGCTGACAGGTGAAAAGGAGAAACACTTTTGGTAGAGGAAATGTTATAAGGCAAGGACTTGCTGTCCAAGGCACATAGAAGCTGATACTATGGCACTGGCTTTTGAGAAAAGAAAGAGCTTTACTGCAAGGTCAATGGGATAGGTGACAGGAGGCAAGCCTCTCAAATCTGTCTCCCCATCTGGGGTTCGGTCGAACTTGAGTTAGGGGAGGAGGGTTGGTATACGGATGTGCTGGAGGGATAGGTTTTGATTAGAGGGCTTTGGAATTTGGCCATTTAAGGTAAGGTAGGATAAAGGGGCTTCAGCACCAGATCTTCCTGGACAGTGAATCCTTCCCTCTGAAAGGGTTCTTGCATTCAGGTTTTGGTCATGACCCAGTCCCTTGGTTCTGTTGCGGGGTAGGGGAGGCTTTGGTTCTGGGTGTTATTTATGGTCAAAATTTTCTCCTCTGCTCATGCTTCAGCTGCATGACTTGCAGTTTTGTCCTGTTGTCTCCAAAAAATAACCCGGTATCTTGTTGGAAACAGGGTAGGGCCAATTTGGGCTTTGTTTTGCAGTTTCGAAGTAGCTCAGGAGAAGGCACAGAGGAGAGGAAGAATGGTGCACTCAGAAAATGGTGAAGAAGTCACATTAATAAAAATATGGGGCATTTCTTTAAATGGGGCTGCCTAGGCTGAAAGAGAAGTGTCATTTTAATCTCCCCCACCTACCTACTTCTTTTAGCCAAGAAGCTATTTTGGACTTTGGGGTCTGGCTCCATTGTAGCTGAGAAGGTATTACCAAGTTATATGGATCCTAGAAAACAAGGAGTAATGATATAAAAAATCAAGAAACTGTGGAAAGCTTGTAAGGGTAAAGAAGTTCAGATAAGAATGAAGATTAAAGAAAAGATTTAAATTGTGAGCAGGAACCCAGCATAATAAGTAGGGGAGACATATTGAGATTTAGCAATTTTTAGAACAGTTAGGTGCAGGAGTCAAACTCTTAGCAGAGTCGGGCTTGGTCTGCACTGACTGTATTACTAATGAAGTCTTGGCTCAGTTCTGGTCCCAGTGGATCCAATAGTTCCCAGAACTCTGATTAGAGTTGGAAGCAGTTGCAACCTCAAGTGAAAGTGTGACCTTTGGAAAATGCAACCTGGGACCTGGATTCTGATGTTACCATTCTACTAGTGGTACCAGTGTTCTCTAACACCTAATTTATTCTGATTACCACCATTCTCATTACATGGAATTTATTTAATTATTATTTATGGTCTATTGACTTCAAACCATTGTAAAGAAACAAGTACAATAAAACTGCTATTCCATTAAAATAATGGAACTATTAAAACAAAATGGAGATGAATATATCTGAAATTCAATTATTCCTATAATTTAACCCTTATTCATATATACTAATTCTTCCCCCTAAAATATCTTATAATACATTAACTAAACTAAATTATTTTTTTTCTCTTCTTGATTTTCCTTGTAATTTCTACTTTTGCACCTTTGCTCATGATATTTACTTAATCAAAACATTCTCTCTGTGATATGTACTCATATTCATATTCGTGTTTGTTATTCAACAGACATCTCAGATATAATATATATAGATAGCTCAAGTGAAGAAAGGCTCCATGAAGCCTTTCTTAATATTTCCATCCATATATTATCTTTCTTTCCTTTGACTCTCCATAACACTTTGTATATCTGTTAGCACGCTAAAGACATGATGAACCTATGATATACTTTATTCATTTGTGGTAGGTGCTGGGAGGCACCACCAAAAGCCCTTCTCAGGGCTTTCATTGCTTCAGCTTCTGAGAGTGGGACTGCTGACAGCCCTCAGATGTTGTCCAGCTTTAAGGATTGCTTCAATCTGAGAAGCAGAGCCTCGCCCAAGGGTACACTCCCTCTGTTTCCTGCAGCCTAAATCAATGATGATTCAGAAGTGGATATGAACACCAGGGCCATTTCTCCAAATGCAGACCACTTTGAAAGAGTTCCTTGTAGATCAGTTGCAGAGCCCTTCATTGAGATTGTATCACAGAACAACTCCTTCCCCTGCTTAATCCTGCTTTTGTCCTTTTCTTCCGTAGGTGTTAATCCTAAAAGTTTCCTCCATAAGGCCTCTGTGTGTTACCTTTATCTCATAATGTGCTTCTTGGGGGGAATCCAAAATGTATTATCATTCATTCATTGAAACATATATCGAATTATTCATAAGGCAGGTATTCACTATGCAAGACATAGTTGTTAAGTGTGGTGGAAGTAACAAAGAAGAAACAGAAATTGCTCCTGCTTTCAAAATGCTAGGATGAGAAATGAGTGAAACATGTATATGAAAGGCACCAAGTGATTAAAACACAGATAAATACCATGGGGATTCTGATACAGGAATCACACTTAAGCATTTCTTATCTCTTGGGAGGGCTTATCAGCTTTTTTATGGCAGTATGTTTTCATAGACTTTTTGCTACCCTGCTGTATCCAGTGACTTGAATAAAACTGATACTCAGTATGCAATTGTTGAATTGATCTCATATTGGATTGTTTTGAAAAAAATAAAAAATCTACAAGAAACATTCAACAAAGACTTTCTTACACAGTGACTTTGAGTAACTATGAATTAATTTGAATGCCCAGGGAGTCATTTTATTCTTGTGTTTATTTGTTACTGAAAACAAGAATTATAGCTAAATAACTCTGAGTCATAAATGTCAATGTTAAAACTTGAAAAAAGTGCTGAGGTCCACATAGACAGGAACAACATTTATAATTTCAAAGACTCTCCGATTGATTGGTTCAGTTTCCTAGACAGGTAGGTACTGCTCTCCATTTACAATCATACAGAAACTATTATATTCTGTATTTTTTCAATTCTAATTTGGTTCATCTCTAACATAACCTCTCTGCAAGGCTAATGCACAAGACCATTATTTATCTATTTTTTTACAGCAAGTTGTTTAAGAGATTTTTGAGATGGTTATATGGGTCATTAAGTGCTTAGTCTAAAAGAAAGAGAGTTGTATGTCAATGTCCTGCAGAATTATCTTATTTAACCCAAAAAAATCTTGTTTAGAAGAAGCAAATAATAGTGTGATTCAATAATCTGTGTAGGAAAATAAAGAATTAAACTTATTTGTTGAATGTATTGCTAAATAGCATTTTTTTTTTTAGTTTTGTTAGAAAAATATGATAGCCAGAGTAATTCTACTAACATTAATTTATAAAGACCTCTATTTCTCTAAACATTGGTATTTATTAAATATATGATATTCATATTTAATACCATTTATCAATGTGACCAAAGATATAGAGATGTTTATTTCAGGAAAGTTACCATATATATTTAAACTAGACAAAAACAGAAAATGATAGTGATTATTCTGAATTTTCAACAAACTGTATTCAGTGGTGAAATCAAAAGGGAGAAAATACATAATTAAGTTTTGAATCCCCCAATATAAAAGCATGATGATTATAAGTTCATGTGTTGTAAGTTCACATCAAGATCTAAAGTTTCATAAACATTTAAATTTATTCCCACACCCCCTCACAAATGACTGAGGATGGGTCTATGTGAAATTTCATTTCTATTCCCTGCTGTTTGTTCAATTACTTTTTTGAATTCCTTAATTAAAGGAGAACAGTTGATTAATGACTCATCAGCAATTTATTTTCAAAAATGTCAAAACACATCATTACAAAAACATGTTTTTGTAAGCTTAGATACTAATGCCTACATTTCTCCTTCATTCTGACAGACTTGGCATCTACTCTGTAAAAATAGGTTTTTCCATCTTATGAAATGCATCAAAACCATCTAAAATGAAGAGATCATTCCAAGAGCTTAGTATTTCAAAAATGCAAATAATAATTACATGCATATTATGTTGTACACCTACTTCATGTTTTGCTCTATGAGAATCTTGGCTCTGCTAAGAACGCTACTTCCCTTTAAGCTCTCTTAAGTGCTGTTATTTTTCTCCCAAGTGTTTAATACCATAGGTCTTGAAGAGGAGGAAAAGTTCTCTCCCTGTTGTACATCCGGGCCTTTCTTCTTTCCTCCTGCTTTGAATTTCAAGTCATTGGACTGTACAAGCCAGAACTCCTCCTGTTGCAGTTGTCCCATTTCCTAGTCACCCCCTTCCCCCCATTCACAAACACACCCCAGGGCTGTCTTGAAGATTTTTTTTTTTTAAAGGAAACTAAGAGTGTATTTTATGAGTATGTGCCTTTTTTAAAAAAATAATTAGTTTATTTATTTATGGCTGTGTTGGGTCTTCATTTCTGTGCGAGGGCTTTCTCTAGTTGTGGCAAGCAGGGGCCACTCTTCATCGCGGTGCACGGGCCTCTCACTATCGCGGCCTCTCTTATTGCGGAGCACAGGCTCCAGACGCGCAGGCTCAGTAATTGTGGCTCACGGGCCCAGTTGCTCCACGGCATGTGGGATCTTCCCAGACCAGGGGTCGAACCCGTGTCCCCTGCATTGGCAGGCAGATTCTCAACCACTGCGCCACCAGGGAAGCCCATCTTGAAAATTTTTTACGTGAGTCACTGCCCTCTCCTAACTATTGTTACAGTTCCTATCTTATATGTCTACGTCAGTAATCCTTCAAATCATTTGGACTCTCAGTGTCTTGACTTCTTTTCCTCCAATGATCTTATCTCCACTCTCCATCAGCCTGTGCTCATTTCTTACCCTGGCCTAGGCATTGTTATCAACATTGACTACAACTCTTTCCCAAACCCATGATCAATTTATGCATTCATTCTCTGAACACCACTCCTATCTTTCCAGAACATTTTCTACAACACCCCGTCTTTCAAACTCACCCTGTACCTATAGTTCAGTGGTCCTGTTACATTTTCATTGAGACTCATTCTCTCATGTTTTTCTCACACAAGTTAAGCAATGCGGTTCATCTATAAACACTGTAGCTGAATCGTTAATTCTCTTTCTATTCCTTCTTTTATTTTATGTTGGACAAAAAAATCAACACTTCACTTATTTATATAGAGATGAATAAGGCTGTCTGATCTCACTTTATCTTTATGACCATTTAAGTCAAGTGGACCTTAATGGCTCTTGTCTATAGTACTGCATTTCCCTGGTCCAGTCATTCCCCTGGTCTCCTAGACAACTACTTCATTGTCTTTCCTATTCTTACACCTCCAACCATACCCAAAATTATCATGTCTGATGACTTTTGCTTCCCTTTACACTGAGAAAAGGAAAATACATGTAGAAGATTGCTTCTGAAAGCTTCCATCATCACATCTACCCAATGTATTGAATCTGTGCAATATACTGTTCCCACTCTGTTTCTCTGGATGAAATATCTTTGCTCCTACGTAAGATTGACACTTACCTCCATTTGAGACTCACTGCATTCTTTGTCATCCTCTCAAGAACAGCATCTTGGGAAAGCTTCTCTCTCTCTGTTTCTCTCATTCTTTCTCTCTCTCTCTCATGATTTCTATTCTCAAGAAAGTATACCCCATTACTCTACTGGCAAAACTGACATTAATAATGACCTGATATACTCCACTTCTAAAGAAGAAAGTAACTAATTGATGCTCATTCTTTTCACTGGTCCAATCAGTTCTCCTACCACACTAATCCAGCAGGATAATCTTAATCTTAGACTGGTGGGCAATTTGCAGTACTTTGCTCTTTCTCTTTTAGGTGCTTTGGGCATGTTTAAATTGATCAGGTAGTGCGTAATATGAAGCATTAAAGCAAAATTAGAATAGGTTTGAATATTAACCAAAAAGACTGGCTCAGAGGCCAGGGTATCACCACTAGATATATAAAAAGGGTACAACTATCCTTTATCTCTTCCACATGAGTATACCAGTTTTTGTGTCTGTAGGTGGCTGTATCTGTAATCCTCCCACCAGTATCATTTTTCTGGTGTACAGAATGTAACTATTCTTTTTGATGACCCCCCACAAAGTCCTTTACAGTCAGCCATGACTTTTGGGTTGTGCTGACCACAAAGGTAATCACAGGAAGGCATGATTTAGACAAAGCCAAACAAATTCAGTCTCCTAATTTTAGTTGGTGAAATCAGAAAAGAGGGAAACTGGAGGAACAAAGATGGTGGAGTAGAAGGACGTGCTCTCATTCCCTCTTGTGAAAACACCAGAATCACAACTAGCTGCTGGGCAATCATCAACAGGAAGACACTGGAACTCACCAAAAAAGATACCCCACATCCAAAGACAAAGGAGAAACCACAGTGAGACGGTAGGAGGGGTGCAATCACAGGAAAATCAAATCCCATAACTGCTGGGTGGGTGACTCACAGACTGGAGAACACTTATACCACAGAAGTCCACCCACTGGAGTGAAGGTTCTGAGCCGAACGTCAGGTTTCCAAACCTGGGGGTTCAGCTATGGGAGGAGGAATTCCTAGAGAACCAGACTTTGAAGGTTAGTGGGATTTGACTGCAGGACTTCCACAGGACTGGGGGAAACAGAGACTCCACTCTTGGAGGGCACACACAAAGTAGTGTGTGCATCAGGGCCCAGGGGAAGGAGCAGTGACCCCAGGGGAGAATGAACCAGACCTACCTGCTAGTGTTGGAGGGTCTCCTGCAGAGGCGGAGGGTGGCTGTGGCTCACCGTGGGGACAAGGACACTGGCAGCAGAAGTTCTGGGAACTACTCCTTAGCGTGAGCCCTCCCAGAGCCTGTCATTAGCCCCACCAAAGAGCCCAAGTAGGCTCCAGTGTTGGGTTGCATCAGGCCAAACAACCAACAGGGAGGGAACACAACCCCGCCCATCAGCAAACAAGCAGATTAAAGTTTTACTGAGCTCTGCCCACCAGAGCGACAGCCAGCTGTATCCACCACCAGTCCCTCCCATCAAGAAACTTACACAAGCCTCTTAGATAGCCTCATCCACCAAAGGGCAGACAGCAGAAGCAAGAATAACTACAATCCTGCAGGCTGTGGAACAAAAACCACGTTCACAGAAAGATAGACAAGATGAAAAGGCAGAGGGCTGTGTGCCAGATGAACAACAAGATAAAACCCAAGAAAAACAACTAAATGAAGTGGAGATAGGCAACCTTCCAGAAAAATAATTCAAAATAATGAAAGTGAAGATGATCCAGGACCTCAGAAAAAGAATGGAGGCAAAGATTGAGAAGATGCAAGAAATGTTTAACAAAGACCTAGAAAAATTAAAGAACAAACAAACAGAGATGAACAATAAAATAACTGAAAAGAAAACTACACTAGAAGGAATCAATAGCAGAATAACTGAGGCAGAAGAACGGATAAGTGACCTGGAAGACAAAATGGTGGAATTCACTGCCGCAGAATAGAATAAAGAAAAAAGAATGAAAAGAAATGAAGACAGCCTAAGAGACCTCTGGGACAACACTAAACACAAAAACATTCGCACTATAGGGGTCCCAGAAGGAGAAGAGAGAGAGAAAGGACCCGAGAAAATATTTGAAAAGATTATAGTCGAAAACTTCCCTAACATGGGAAAGGAAATAGCCACCCAAGTCCAGGAAACACAGCAAGTCCCATACAGGATAAACCAAAGGAGAAACACACCGAGACACAGAGTAATCAAATTGGCAAAAATTAAAGACAAAGAAAAATTATTGAAAACAGCAAGGGAAAAATGACAAATAACATACAAGGGAACTCCCATAAATTTAACAGCTGATTTCTCAGCAGAAACACTAAAAGCCAGAAGGGAGTGGCATGATATACTTAAAGTTATGAAAGGGAAGAACCTACAACCAAGATTACTCTACCAGGCAAGGATCTCATTCAGATTCGATGGAGAAATCAAAAGCTTTACAGACAAGCAAAAGCTAAGAGAATTCAGCACCACCAAACCAACTCTACAACAAATGCTAAAGGAACTTCTCTAAATAGGAAACACAAGAGAAGAAAAGGACCTACAAAAACAAACCCAAAACAATTAAGAAAATGGTCATAGGAACATACATATTGATAATTACCTTAAACGTGAATGGATTAAATGCTCCAACCAAAAGACACAGGCTTGCTGAATGAATACAAAAACAAGACCCATATATATGCTGTCTACAAGAGACCCACTTCAGACCTAGGGACACATACAGACTGAAAGTGAGGGGATGGAAAAAGATATTCCATGCAAATGGAAATCAGAAGAAAGCTGGAGTAGCAATACTCATACCAGATAAAATAGACTTTACAATAAAAATTGTTACAAGAGACAAGGAAGGACACTACATAATGATCAAGGGATCAATCCAAGAAGAAGATATAACAATTATGAATACATACGCACCCATCATAGGAGCACCACAATATATAAGGCAACTGCTAACAGCTATAAGAGAGGAAATCGACAGTAACACAATAATAGTGGGGGACTTTAACAGCTCACTTACACTAATGGACAGATCATCCAAACAGAAAATTAATAAGGAAACAGAAGCTTTAAATGACACAATAGACCAGATAGATTTAATTGATATTTATAGGACATTCCTTCCAAAAACAGCAGATTACACTTTCTTCTCAAGTGCGCATGGAACATTCTCCAGGATAGATCACATGTTGAGTCACAAATCAAGGCTCAGTAAATTTAAGAAAATTGAAATCATATCAAGCATTTTTTCTGAGCACAACACTATGAGATTAGAAATGAACTACAGGGAAAAAAACGTAAAAAACACAAACATATGGAGGCTAAACAATACGTTACTAAATAACCAAGAGATCACTGAAGAAATCAAAGAGGAAATCAAAAAATACCTAGAGACAAATGACAATGAAAACATGATGTTCCAAACTTATGGGATGCAGCAAAAGCAGTTCTAAGAGGGAAGTTTATAGCTATACAAGCTTACCTCAAGACACAAGAAAAATCTCAAGTAAACAATCTAACCTTACCCCTAAAGGAACTAGAGAAAGAAGAACAAACAAAACCCAAAGTTAGCAGAATTAAAGAAATCATAAAGATCAGAGGAGAAATAAATGAAAGAGAAACATAAAAAACAATAGCAAAGATCAATAAAACTAAAAGCTGGTTCCTTGAGAAGATAAACAAAATGGATAAACCATTAGCCAGACTCACCAAGAAAAAGAGGGAGACGACTCAAATCAATAAAATTAGAAATGAAAAAGGAGAAGTTACAACAGACACTGCAGGAATACAAAGCATCATAAGAGACTACTACAAGCAACTCTATGCCAATAAAATGGACAACCTGGAAGAAATGGACAAATTCTTAGAAAGGTATAGCCTTCCAAGACTGAACCAGGAAGAAATAGAATATATGAACAGACTAATCACAAGCAATGAAATTGAAACTGTGATTAAAAATCTTCCAACAAACAAAAGTCCAGGACCAGATAGCTTCACAGGTGAATTCTATCAAACATTTAGAGAAGAGTTAACACCCATCTTTCTCAAACTCTTCCAAAAAATTGCAGAGGAAGGAACACTCCCAAACTCATTCCATGAGGCCACCATCACCCTGATACCAAAACCAGACAAAGACACTACAAAAAAAGAAAATTACAGACCAATATCACTGATGAATTTAGATGCAAAAATCCTCAAAAAAATAGTAGCAAACAGAATCCAACAACACATTAAAAGGATCATACATGATGATCAAGTGGGATTTATCCCACGGATGCAAGGATTCTTCAATATACACAAATCAATGAATGTGATACACCATATTAACAAATTGAAGAATAAAAACCATATGATCATCTCAATAGATGCAGAAAAAGCTTTTGAAAAAATTCAACACCAATTTATGATAAAAACACTCCAGAAAGTGGGCATAGAGGGAACCTACCTCAACATAATAATGGCCATATACGACAAACCCACAGCAAACATCATTCTCAATGGTGAAAAACTGAAAGCATTTCCTCTAAGATCGGGAAAAAGACAAAGAGTCCACTCTCACCACTATTATTCAACATAGTTTTGGAAGTCCTAGCCATGGCAATCAGAGAAGAAACAGAAATAAAAGGAATACAAATTGGAAAAGAAGAAGTAAAACTGTCACTGTTTGCAGATGACATGATACTATACATAGAGAATGCTAAAAATGGCACCAGAAAACTACTAGAGGTAGTCAATGAATTTGGTAAAGTTGCAGGATACAAAATTAATCCACAGAAATCTCTTGCATTTCTATACACTAATGATGAAAAATCTGAAAGAGAAATTAAGGAAACACTCCCATTTACCATTGAAACAAAAAGAAAAAATACCTAGGAATAAACTTACCTAGGGAGACAAAAGAACTCTATGTAGAAAACTATAAGACACTGATGAAAGAAATTAAAGATGGAGAGATATATACCATGTTCTTGGATTGGAAGAATCAATATTGTGAAAATGACTATACTACCCAAAGCAATCTACAGATTCAATGCAATCCCTATCAAATTACCAACGGCATTTTTTATGGAACTAGAACAAAAAAATCTTAAAATTTGTGTGGAGACATGAAAGACCCCGAATAGCCAAAGCAGTCTTGAGGGAAAAAAATGGAGCTGGAGGAATCAGACTCCCTGACTTCAGACTATACTACAAAGCTACAGTAATCAAGACAATATGGTACTGGCACAAAAACAGAAACAGATCAATGGAACAAGATAGAATGCCCAGAGATAAACCCATGCACCTATGGTCAACTAATCTATGACAAAGGAGGCAAGGACATACAATGGAGAAAAGACAGTCCCTTCAATAAGTGGTGCTGGGAAAAGTGGACAGCTACATGTAAAAGAATGAAATTAGAACACTCCCTAGCACAATACACAAAAATAAACTCAAAAATGGATTCAAGACCTAAATGTAAGACCAGAAACTATAAATCTTTTAGAGGAAAACATAGGAAGAACACTGTATGACATAAATCACAGCAAGATCTTTTTTGACCCACTTCCTAGAGTAAGGGAAATAAAAACAAAAATAAACAAATGGACCTAATGAAACTTACAAGCTTTTGCACAGCAAAGGAAACCGTAAACAAGACGAAAAGACAACCCTCAGAATGGGAGAAAATATTTGCAAACGAATCAACGGACAAAGAATTAATGTCCAAAATATATAAACAGCTCATGCAGCTCAGTATTAAAGAAACCAACAACCCAATCCAAAAATGGGCAGAAGATCTAAATAGACATTTCTCCAAAGAAGACATACAGATGGCCAAGAAGCACATGAAAACCTGCTCAACATCACTAATTATTACAGAAATGCAAATCAAAACTACAATGAGGTATTACCTCACACCAGTTAGAATGGGCATCATCAGAAAATCTACAAACAGCAACAAATGCTGGAGAGGGTGTGGAGAAAAGGGAACCCTCTTTCACTGTTGGTGGGAATGTAAATTGATACAGCCACTATGGAGAACAGTATGGAGGTTCCTTAAAAAACTAAAAATATAATTATCATATGATCCAGCAATCCCACTACTGGGCATATACCCTGAGAAAACCATAATTCAAAAAGACACATGCACCCCAATGTTCATTGCAGCACTATTTACAATAGCCAGGTCATGGAAGTAACCTAAATGCCCATTGACAGAGGAATGGGTAAAGAAGGTGTGGTACATATATACAATGGAATATTACTCGGCCATAAAAAGGCATGAAATTGGGTCATTTGTTGAGACGTGGATGGATCTAGAGACTGTCATACAGAGTGAAGTAAGTCAGAAAGAGAAAAACAAATATCGTATATTAACGCATGTATGTGGAACCTAGAAAAATGGTACAGATGAACCAGTTTGCAAGACAGAAGTTGAGACACAGATGTAGAGAACAAACGTATGGACACCAAAGGGGGAAAGCTGCAGGGGGCTGGGGATGGTGGTGTGAATTGGGTGATTGGGATTGACATGTATACACTGATGTGTATAAAATTGATGACTAATAAGAACCTGCTGTATAAAAAAATAAATAAAATAAAATTCAAAAATTAAAAAAAAAGAATACTAAACTTTCTTTAGGTTATTTGCATGGAAATATGTTAATATACATGTTTCAGACGTTACATGAAATTCCAAAAAATCTTATATGTTCTGGTATAATGTTATAAGTCATAATTCTAATTATTATTTTAAAATGTATATCTCAGAAATAACTAAATTTCCTTGTCAATTGCATTATTATGAACTTTCATCAAATCTTTAACTGTGGTCATTTTAAAGTCTTTTGTCATTTACAGAGTTCTGGGTGTACTCTGATGCTTTTGCAAAAATGTTCCTATAAAAGGGTTTCATCTTCAAGGAATTCATAGATAAGACTCTGACAAGTACAGGTTTCTGGTAACTGACTATACTGGTGAACTGAATGAATAAGCATTTTCAGAACTCTAATGGAAAACTGATGAATTCGCAAAAGTGATAACAAAAGATTAAGATGAAAAAAAATTAATTACATGAGACTGAGTGAACTGATGAGGATGATTATAATTTTTGTGACTTTCTGTTTGAATAAAAAAAAAGAAAAGAAAAGAAAAGAGGGACACTTTTACACCAAAGATAGCAAACTGGTATACAAGTCTGGAGTGTTTTCGTGGTTATTTTTGCTCCTGTATGGGAAGAGATACCTGCTAATGAAATCAATAAACCTAAAAGGTAATGAAAGACATATTGCTGAGGATATTCTTTGAGCATCTGGGTGTCACTTTTTCTAAGCCATTCTTCCTTGAGTTTCTATTTGATTGTGCCAATGGATTTCAAGTTTGATTTAGGTTTCTGTCACTTACAGAGGAAAAAATCTTGATGTCCTGATTAACACAGACATAAAGATAAAATGGAATAGGACTGGACACCCCATAAACAATCTAAAGTGATAGAAGAGTACTCTATGGCATCATTTCTGTGTCGTAGAGCTGGTCAGGAATTGATGAGCTTCTACACAGTTTGTGAACACCATACAGTTAGATTCTGATATTTGACATTATTTGGGTATTTTAATACAGGAAAAATATATAAGTGGACACCAAATAGTAGACTTTACTAAACCATATAACAATCTCTCCTCTTAGCTTCCTTTCCAAACATTTTTAGAGAGTCTCCCCCTCCTTAAGTTTTAGAGGATCCACCATTGCCTCAGTTAAATTATTGCTGTAAGGGCTTGTACTTGTATAGGTTATTGGTTATTGGTTTAGGGCAGAGAGATTGAACAAGTCTGAACTAATCATTATTTCTTCGAGAAACTCTATCCTTCTAGTCAATGTTTATAGTTCAATTATTGGCTCCTAGAGTGAGTTGAAGATCCTTCCTGGGAATTTGAAACTTGGAATTAGTGAAAGAAAATTATTTTTTTATAACAATACTGAAATATGTACATTTTATATGCTTGGTGATGTCCTGTCCCAGCATTTAAATAGGAGGCAGGTTGAGAAGAATGAAGGAAATATGCAGAGATGAGCCAAAGAAAAAGTAAAATGACCCCTTTCTTTTCCCACAAGACCTAGTTCTCCAGTTTTATCCTTGAGGCCTTGAATAAAAAAGTCCATAAAACATTTCACTACCCTTCAAATCATTTTATTTATTTTTGCTTAAATTTTATCCAGATTTCTGTTACTTAAACCCAAAATAGACCTAACTGTGGAACAATTTTTGTGTGTGTCAATAAAGCCTATGATATACGAAGTTGATTGGTACAGGGACAGGCGTAAAAACTGTGTATCAACATTTCATAAAAGGATTTGATCAAATTTTTCATAACGTGTTTATGTTCAAAAGAAGAACTCTTGGATAATTTAAATCAGAGAAATGTGTTTTTACTGTGGCAGTGAGAAAACAGTGCCTATCAATGATATCTTGACAGTTTTCAACCTTATGTTACAGGCCTCCACCCTCAACTTTGTTCTGTCAACAGTTTTTAAATTAATGACAGAAGGAAGATATTGATGGCATGCTTATCAAGTTCCAACATAACATCAACGTGGGAGGGATAGAAAAGTATAAGTTGGCAGAATTAGTGTTTTTGAAAAAACAGTGTACTAAAAACTACATCATAAAATTTAACAAGAATAATTGTAAAAGTTGCAATTATGCCCCTCAAAACAATCCCAAGAGACAAGTAAAAGTTAGGGATAGATAAAAAGTATTAATTATTTTGGGTAAAACTATTAGCTCACTTGGGTCAGCAATATGATAATGCTTAAAGCAGTATTCAAAAGTACTGTGCCGAGAAGTCTGCCACAGTTAGGATATACAAGGAATAGTTTGAATGGCCAGTTAACCAAATACAGCACAACCAGAGATGAATACTCTGATGAACTTGTAGAAAATATTGCTCATTTATGCCCTAGAGTTGAAATATTGACTGGTTATTGTGAAGAATTCAGGTGGGAAGGTGGGAAGTGGGATGGAAAGTATAAACTTCATGGTCATATTCCGATTAAAAAAACCCTACTGTGTGGGAAAACTGTATTTATTAAATTATAATTATGTTTAAATACAAATGATACCTTTGAGTAGCAATTAGAAAGAGATAGAAGGAGAAAAATTCAATCCTTATGACAAAGACATATCTGAGAATTGGAGGTATCTGAAAACGAAATATGAAGTGGCAAAAAGTTGTGAATTCTCTATTTTGCTGTTGAGGCAGAGATAGTAATAATACTAACAGGAAGTTATAGAGGGAAGTCCTCAAATGTGTGCAAACTTCATTAGGTGATTCCTAACTTTCTTTTCAATTCCAAATATTATGACCCATCAATTTCACTGTACTGAATATAAATAGTTTATAATAAGTAACTTTATTTCTATAAGAAATGTTAATTGATTTTTAATAGAAGTATAGTTGATTAACAATGTTTCAGGTGTACAGCAAAGTGATTCATTATATATATATGTCAATTTTTGAAAAGTTAATATTCAGAAGATAGAAGATGACTTTCAGAGTCTAAGGATTGAGTCAAACCACAAATATAGTCACAGTAAATCTGTGCCAATGGAGACAATTTTATTTAAAAATATATAAATGTATATCTAGCCTGTTTACTTACCCCCTTGAGCTCTACTATAATGATTATAAACACATTTAAAAAAAATAATCTAATCTGGGCTTCCCTGGTGGTGCAGTGGTTGAGAATCCGCCTGCCAATGCAGGGGACATTGGTTCGAGCCCTAGTCCATGAAGATCCCACATTCCGCGGAGCAACTAAGCCCATGCGCCACAACTACAGAGCCTGCACTCTAGAGCCTGTGTGCCACAACTACTGAAGCCCGTGCTCCACAACAAGAGAAGCCACCACAATGGGAAGCCTGTGCACCACAACGAAGAGTAGCCCCTGCTAGCTGCAACTGGAGAAAAGCCCGCGCGTGACAACGAAGACACAATGCAGCCAAAAATAAATAAATAAATTTAAATAAATTTAAATAAATAAATAAAATAATCTAATCTAAAAAGACAAAGAGAAGGGGGAGAACAAACCAGTAAAATAATATGATACAGGTTTGAAAGATGGGAACATTTAACTGTTAAAATTCATGGTGGAAGGGGGATGATACATGTGGGAGCCACCCAATTAGCCCCCCAAATCTCTGAGAGATTCCATGACTTGAATCACCAGGTAAGCCAGTGTATTAGTCAGAGTTCTCCAGAAAAACAGAGTCAATATGTGTACACGTGAAGAAAGAGATTTATTATAAAGAATTGGATCACATAATTATGGTTGTCAAGTCCAAAATCTGCAGTGATGGCCAGCAAATGGAGACTCAGAACAGCAGCTAATGGGGTTCCACTCCAAAGGCCAGCAGCCTGTAGATCCAGGAGAGCCTGGAGTAGATGAAATCTGAAGGCAGTCTGCTGGACAATTCCCTCTTGCTGGAGGAGGCTGGTCTGTTTTTGCTTAACTCAGTCCTTCAACCGATTGGATGAGGTCCATAGCAAACTGATATTATGACTTCCAGTAAATGCACCACATCTAATCTCACTGCAGTGAAATATTGGTCAGACTATTTCTGCTGAATGATAAATGAATATATTTTTATATTTAAAAGAGTATGGAGGAGGGATTTTCTAGAAATTTTTTAGCATGGCTAATTTAAAAAAAAAATTGATGGCAATTTCCAAATTAAGGACAGGTTCTGGAAAAATGTAGCTTCAGACTATAAAGGAATCTTCTCATTAAATTTTTGAGACGCATATCACACCAATTTAAAATTTAAAAAGAATTATTTAAAATATTTTAGAGCCTACCAGACCCTATCCTTATGCCTAATCTTATTTTACACTCTCCTGACTGAAGTAAAGTAGAAAAAAACTGTATTTTTAACTCGACTCAGTTTGTTGAAAGGTTAGTTTTGAAAACCTGTAGGTCCAAATTGAATGTGATTTTATATGTAATATCTGAAATCACTTAACAGCACATTACATTCTAGAATTATTTAATAATATTTATTCTTGTTTTTGTGGATGTATTTAAAACTGTCTCTCTTGAAGATGGTGAGTATCTCAACACATAAATGCACTTTTGACTATCATGTTTGGTTTCCATTTTGAAGAGGATATTGCATCATAATTACTAAAGAAACATTCTAAATGGTCAGATTTTGGAGGAGACAACTTTAATTATTCAGCTAAAGTAAATGTCCTTAGAAAAAGCAATAAAAAATAAAGATATTTTAAAATTATTGTTAAAAAGTTCTACAACAGATTTATGACTTATTAAATATCTAGTTCTGAAGGTTCCTCTTATCTAAAAATACATATGAATTGAAAATCTGATTATTTTTAAATGAATATCTGTTTTAACTGCTGTCACCAGAGAAGGTTAATAAACAATTTCAAAACTTGGAATAATATATTTAGCATGATTGAGTCTTTGTTTGTTGATTTGGTAGCTAGAGTTTTGAGGTGTAGATGGTGAAATAGACTTATATCAGTGGTTTACGGTTCACGGTGTCTCTAGAGTTTTAGGTTCCAATTGCACCTATAAAAGGGGTAATTAGTCCTTTCTATTTCATTGCTGTTAAGGGAAAGAAAGCTATTTCAGTTAACTGCCAACTAGATACTACTCTAGATTAAAACCCTGACACCAGTAGCTTATTTTTCCTTTCAAATTCTAAGTTGAGAGTTCTAAAAAAGTGAGAAATGTCACCTTCCTAAATATTATGGTCTATTAATTATGTCACTGTGGTGAAGTTTATTGGTGCAATTAGTTGACAGATATGAATATCATTCTTTATAAAATTGTATGTAGTGGAGACAAGGTTAATACTAATTGAATATGCATTAATGATATGATTGAATGCATTCAGAGATGAGGGAGCTGTGATCTTAGCAAAATGGCATATTCTGATTTATTTAAAAGTTTGAAAACAAGAACATGCTCAAAGCATGTACTTTTCCACAAATCCAGTACTGTTGGCAAGTTGCAAATGTGTAATAATATTTATTTTTTTCATTTAGATGTGAATTATTTTGATAGCAACTTCTCAGTCATATCAAGTACAATGAACCAACTCTAGAAGATAATTCCATTCCTTCCTAACTACACCTGTGACTCCAATATAAAAAGAATAATAAACATTCAGTTTTAGTCAGATGCACAAAATAAGCATTCTAGTTTCCAAAATAATCTTCAAATATGTTAAGAAAATGAATGTCAAATATTAGCTTAATTATTTAAAATTTCATCTTTGATGCCTTATAGGCAATGTGGTTAACTCATAGAGGCTTTGAAATATTTCTGCATAACTTTTCCCACTTTAGGGATGTGAAAACAGAGAATCCTAAGAAAGATACACAATTTGAAATGATCGACATGTCACATAAACTAACAATGGCATTAGCATTTGTTTGTAGATTAATTATATTAATAGTTATAGTTAGGATAATTTGAGCTTTTGCATTAATATAATGGGAGTTTACTCGTAATGTTTTTAGTGTATGTTTTAATTCTGCCAACTGTGAAATGGGGGAAAATGTCAATGCTAAGAACAAAGTGGAATTTGCATAGGAATGGAAACAGCTACATCATGACAAACAGATCTTGAATTAGCTCATAAGCTGAATAATGTCATGAGTTTTTGTACTTAGAAATGTATTTTTTAAATCCATATATACCATGAAAGACTGATTAAGACAGCTGCATTTTTTAATTCAAATAAGATCAGCTGTTTGGCAGACGAGGCAGAGCAAAGAAAATTTGCAACAATGACTTAACTGGAGTGAGAAAATCAAAGACAAAGAGGAGCACAATGAAATCATCATGCAAAATACACATTAACTGTAACTTCATTCATTTTAGACGGAAAGTTTGTCTAATTTGCTTTTGACTGGGCCTAGTATAGTTTATACCAAAAAAACCCAGTTTCCCTAAATAAATATCCCTCAATGAGGACATAAGAAAATTAAAGGTAAAAAGAAAAAAAATCCAATGACCACTTAAGGAAACAGAGTCCTTTAATTGCGTTGGTCAGTGTCATGCTATCATCACAATATATTTTTGGCTATAAGCTTTTATTTCACTTTTTATGACAAACTTCCCACCTGGTATACTAATTCCTACCTGGTTTGCCTATGTCTCATTCCTTGTTGTGAGTGCTTTATTTGACCCAGAACCAAAGAGCTCAAATGATCAGATAGTCACACTAATTATTGACAGATGCCCTTTACTTTGGGACTACCTGGATTCCACCCACTGTCTACGGACAGGTGTCTCCCATGCTACTTCTATGCATCTACAAGTGTTCCATTTGGATCCTTTCATTGAATCTGCTTGTTGCTGACTATCTAGTCTGAAAGTTCGAGTATTACTAAGAGCTGCCTGCCAAATTGTCTTCTTTAGCCACTTCTATTAGGTTAATGGACTCCCTTTTTTATCATGTATGGGAGTTCTCACTTTAGTCTCAGAAGCTTGACCCACTTTGCTGCTTAAAGAAACTCAGTGCTATAAATAGTATTCATTCATTCAAAAATAATTATTGATCTCCATTTCAGCCAGTTATAGGAGTTAGTTATACAGTGATAAACAAATGAGACATAGTACTTACCTGCCTGGATCTTAGAGTTTAGTGGATTGTATAGGTTATACACACATAAGTAGATAAATACATATTTAAGATTTTAATGTGATTTTTAAAAAATCAGTGTTTTGTGATAGAGACTCACAGAAAGAATGTAATTAGAGAGGACTGTCCCTGAAACTTAGCAAGAGTTATTGAAGAGTTAGCTATACTTATATTGTTGCTATTATTATATTAATTACTAATGTATTCACCAAGGATATTTTAAGATAAAACTCTAATAAGTGCCTTAAGTGCTTAAAATATACTAAACAGTCTTTTAAGTGCTATACATGTATTAGTTTATTTATTCTGTGTGACAAATCTTTGAGGCAGGGGATATTATTACTCGCATTTTATAAGTGAAGAAAATGCAATAGAGAGATGGAGTGAATTGCCCAAGGCCATGCTGGTAATGAAAGGTTGAACTGGTATTAGGGCTGTAGGTGGTCTGCCTCCATAACCACAATGTTATATCACCTGTCAAGGTGCTGAGACTTGAAATCTCACCGACACTGAGAAGCGAAAAAATAATAAAAATCAAGCCAGTGTACTGCACGTAGAGGGACAATCACATGCAATGATTATCATTTGGAGCAGAGCTGTAGTGTAGTGACTATAGATGTGGGCAGACTAGCTCGAGATGAGGGTTAAGATATGTTTAGGGATAGATAATGTGGGGCTCTGAAGAAAAAGGGAAGCCATTAAACTCTTGGCAGGCCATTGACCTGACCCAACTCATGCTTTTCCTGTTTATTTCATTTTGCTTTGCTTTGCTTTATTTACACATTCTGAATGTTAAGCAGGAAATTAATTAGAATGGAGCAGCAAGAAAGGAAGAGAGGATGACAATTCAGGGGCCATTTTTGCAGTTCAAGAGAAAGATGGTGATTGAACTACGATTGTAGCTGCAAAAATATAGAATGCTGAACAGAGTAGAGAGACATTTGAAAGAGACAATATATATGCAAGATACGTGGAAGACTAAGTAATGAAGGCTAATACTAAATTTTCTGACTTGGTAAAGGTCTTATTCTAATGCACAGAAATATTAAAATTTAAATTTAAATCATTTAAAAACATTAAATATTCTGGATTTTAAGCAAATGGGCTAATACTTTTGCTAACTAGGTAAGTGTGATAGCTGGCTAACACAATTATTAATAGATGAAATTTTTGAATCCTTTACTGAAAAATGAAGAATCAATAAGATAATAGAAAGATAAAGAATTATAAATAGAAAGATTAAGGGTAACAATATTATAAAATATATTTTTAAAATTTTCTCTCTTATTAATAAGATATGCTTATATTAAAATAAATTGTTATAAATGTTAAGGATGTAGAGGCATAATTAATAGCACGGGATTTAAATAATCATTCTGGATTAACTTGACAGATTTAAATACAATTACAAAATTATTGGAGGAAAGAGACAGAGCCCCTGTCATGTATTTGGACTTTGGGAAAGTATTTTATACTGCTTCTAAAACTTTTGTTTACACAATATAAAAAAAAAAGAGTAAAATGTAGTCTGAAAAACTGTAAATAAAGACAAATGGCCAAATTTCTATCTAATAAAGTGTATTTATTTTTGGTAGTCTTAGGTTTGATATTATTTGACATCTAAGCTAAACAAATAATCTAAAAATAGGAGGAATAATCCAACCCAACTTGGAATATTTTGGGCACTGAACTTAAAGACTTGAAGAGTGAAAATTCCAATATATTTGAGGGGGTAAATGTTTTGTTTATGAGAACGCTAAGGGAAGGTGACAGTTGAAATTAATTTAAGAAATCTGCTACCCTCCAGAAAACAAAAACTTGCAACATAGATCTTAAGAAGCATATAACCCCCCTGAGTATGGAAATGGATTGAGATATTTCCACAGAATAAAAATATTAGAAGTCAGATCGCTGAGAAAAATATACATATACACATCTGGTTACCATGGTATTAGACTGATATTAGCAAAGAATACATTCTAAAGAAAAATGGCTCATTTTTAAAAAAATATGTTATTTTAAAGAACCTCATGCCCATATTTTCAAGATAATGCTTTTTTTCCTTTTTTTAAAGCAACGTTTGACATTCTTGCAAAAAATTTAGATTATATTATCTTCAGCATTGGAAATTAAAGGCAGATCTATGTGCTTTGATAATCAATCTAGATGGAGGTAGGACTGGCAACTCCTAATGAAATCTAAAATCTCAAACCAGAACAGAGCTAAATAAAATGCAAGTAAAATGGCATGACATGGAGATGTGCCTTAAAAAGAACTCTAGGGTAGGTCAAAATTCTTTTCAGAAAACACTGTCCAACACAGAGAAATGTGGCTTGAAAATTTCCAAAATATTATGCTATTGCTTTGAGCATAGCTTCACATATATTAGCCAAATTAGGCTTAAGGCAGATGCAATCAAGCTACAGTGATTTTCATTTGAGGTCACTTCCATATTGTTAAGGGTAAAACTTTGTTACCTGAATAGAGAAATTCACTTATATTTATTCCCTGTATAGGCAGCTGGGGTCAACAG
Organism: Balaenoptera ricei; assembly: GCF_028023285.1. Taxonomy (NCBI): domain Eukaryota; kingdom Metazoa; phylum Chordata; class Mammalia; order Artiodactyla; family Balaenopteridae; genus Balaenoptera; species Balaenoptera ricei. The sequence goes on from NC_082642.1 coordinate 136,376,405, forward strand.
TAGTGAATCTTACTTATCAAGAAACATAATCAAAATATATTTAAATAAATATGGGTATAAATGTAGCTGTAGCTGTAGATATAGATATAAAATGCCAAAATAATTTCTAATTTATCTGATTTAAGATTTTTACGGACTGTTTACAGAAATCTGTCAACATGGTACTTATTTCTTCTTTATTTCTTACAATATTCTATAGCCATCAATCTTTTACTTACAAAAACAAAGCATTCATGTGAGCTCAACTTTTTGCCTATAGCAGATGCTAACCACCCCACTATCCCAAATCTTGTATTTCAAGATATTATTTATAACTCTTTACAACTATTATGATTTTTATAATATTTTAAATGAAAAGATAATTTTTTAGGAAGTCACCCTTAAGGTAGTTTGGCAATTATTTTATGTTCTGCATGTAAATGGTGCTGAAAAATCAATTTCCTAAAGGGAAGGAGATAAAGAACATCAATAGAACTTCAGTGACATTCAACGTTTCCTCAATTTCACTCAATCACAAATAGGTCAACCTTTTCCTTAGCTGGTCTGTGAATGACTCACCTTCCATTTTCTCAGGCTTTTGGAATGTGAAAGTAACATATATTTGTTTCTTCCAAGGCAGCAAACATATATATTTAAGGATTTGTCTTTATTTTAGACATTAAGTTTAAAGATATGTACAATTGGTATTGAAGTGAGTAATTTCTGTAACTTTCAGTATTAAAAAAGTTTGTTTCTCATGCTAACATTTCATTTATGTATATAAGAGATCAAAATATGACTTAAAATGTTACCATGAAGTCTAGGTATGAAAGTAGAAATACAAACATAATGAAGTAGCTTTCTAAACTCAATGGATATTTTTTCATCTGGAAAAGATACTAGGAAATAAACTGCATTACCAACAAAGTATAGCAAAAATACAATTTATTTCTGTTAATTATTGATAGCCTTTGGTTTACCAAAGTAGGCAAATACATCAAGTACAATGTTGATATACTTAGCCTTTGGTGACAGTGGTAGTTTCAAAACCTTGGAGGACAATTCTTCCTTTAGATTTATTATTGGTCATGATGCTGCAGCCAGTATGGTGCAGCCATATATCTGAGTAATAGTAAGGATTGGTAGAGTAGCCAGGCAACAGACCTACAATGATTAAAGAATTTGAGAAAGTTAACTGTGAAAATATGCTAACAGAATTAGCATCAATTAGTTTAGAGAAGTAAAACCTTGGGGGAGACCAACTTTATTTCATTGACCACTGATAATGAATTCTGAGTAAACAGGTTTACATTTCATTGGGGAAAGTTGTTGTAAATTGAAGGGACTTATCAGTGCAGTTCTATAAGAAGCAGAGGGAAAAATAATTTAATCTGAAGGGTGTTTTCATAATGAGAAATTTAGATTCATAAAATAATCATCTAGTACCAGTGGTGAAATATTATGAGATATTTGAAATAAGATTGGAAAATTAGTACCAAGTGGATAAGGGTAAAATTGAATATTGTGATATGTATTTGTTTTCATTTAAAATTTTAGTAGTAATTGATTCAGTTTAGCTTTTCAGTACATTTGGAAAAAAAAAAATTCCCTAAGGTTTATCAACATGTACTGAAAGTCCTTTTGTTCATTGATATTAACAAATATATATATATATATCATTTGACAAATTAAATTTTATTCCAGCTCTGTGATGAACATTACAAAATAAGGAGTTGTTCCTAATTGATTAGCAATTTCCTTTTTTTAATAAGACCATCAGCAAACATAAGTCTGGTACTGCATTTGACAGTCTCACTAAATCCCATATTGCCTCTGCCCTTAGAAGAAAAACACCAGAGTGGGTGCTACATTATGATCATCAAAAAGCTGTTTTGTTTAACATGAATAATGTCATTCAGAGGGTTAGCCATCTGTTTGCTGAGTGTTTGTCAGCTCTACAACCACAGCAGCAGAAAAGCGATGCATGTGGGCACCGTAATCATGGCTTTTCCAGAAAGCTTTTGTCTCATATAAAAATGAAGTGAAATTATTTAAAAAACTAAGATATATTAGAAATACAGACACTTAAATACTGTTTGTTTGTTGCCTTATGGATCTCAGATATGCAAATAAAATATTGAGTTTGGGTTTCTGCATATAATTTATGAGCTTAAAAAAGAGATACTGAGCAAATTGTAGTTCAAAATACGCAATTACTGAAACCAATTCAGTCTGTTGTGTGTATATTTACGCACACAACAGATCTTAAACCTTAGATCCTATCCTAAAGTGTAATTTTTTTTTCCAGAACATTTATGCTATTTTTCACTTTGTATTGCTTATCAGGAAATAAACTTAAGAACTTCCTTTCCAGGGAATTCTCTGGTGATCCAGTGGTAAGGGCTCTGCACTTCCACTGCAGGGGGCCTGGGTTAGATTCCTTGTGGGGGAACTAAGATCCCGCATGCATGCTGCACGGTGCGGCTAAAAAAAAAAAAAAAAAAAAAGAATTTCCTTTCCAAATAGTGAGCAAGAATTAATCATTGAATATTTTTTCCAGAAATATTGTGTAAGGGAATTTTGACAAACAGCTGAGTAAAAACAACTTTTTATTATTCATTTCTAGTTTGCTATTCAAATAATAACCATAGATTTATCTCCAGTTATTAATGGTCAATCTATTTTGAGGAATTCAAACTTCTATCAATCAAAATTTGGCAATACAGTTCGGAATATGTTTGAAAGTGTAGAAAATGTTTTGAGCAATTTGATTCCAACAGATGCATGGATTTTTTTTAAAGTATGTAAAACAGTATGATAAAATTTCAAAGAAATTCACTTATATTTATTATGTATAAATTGTTAATATTTATTGATATAAACCATCTGATCAAATTCAGTAACAGTTGGACTGATAAGCACAAAAGTATACAGAATTCATGATAGTCAGATTTACTAGATCACAATTTCAATACATAAAACCAAGACTATTTAAAATCACTTTACATTTATGTAACTGGATTCAGTAAGAGAATAACTTCAGGAAGTTCAAGTACTTCCTGAGGACATTGGGAAGGTTGTCATTATGGTCATCACTAAATATGGGTTAGTATTAATAGGAGTTCGCTACCCTCTAGGTATGGAAAATGTAGAAATGCGTCAAGGAAAATGAACATAGAAAAGACATGGTCCGGATTTTGAGGCTTTTAAACCACTGCAGGCAAGGGAGAGAAATCCATATCATAGACACTTCAAAGTATGCTCCTGCATAGTCTGACTGTGAGTTTGTACATGGGTCTAATCCAATATCCCTTGTCTGGGGAACCTAATTCGACTTCAGTTGATGGGAATGAAGGGTTACAGATGAAGATAGAAAGTCAGCACCTCCTACATAATGATGTGTACATAGGGCCTAAGATCTAGGAAGGAGTGTTGATGGCTTTCATTCTATGCTGGACACTGAGTGAAAGCATGAAACACAGAAGAAGAGCAGAAGCAGAAGATCTGAAGCAGAGGTTTGAAGGCAACAGGAAACATAATGAAGACTTGTATCCATTACTGACATGGAAGGAAAAAAATCAAACAAAAATTGTTTCCTTCTTTTGGAAAGTGATTAATTAAGATGGTGAGTGCCCAGGAATTTACCACTTCCTGTTACACAAGTCTATGAAGATCTTGCCGGATACAATGATCTCTTCACTTAGGAGTATAATGCTTATAAAGAAAGCCATTGATTTTATTTTTTAAATAGACTATTTTTTAGAGTGGTTTGCAATTGATGTTTGAAAATTATAGAACATATATTTAAAAAATGATTAGGAAATGAAAATTAGACAAATCTCAGCTCAAGTGCCTCTTTTTGAGTAATTGCTTCCCTAATTTCCCTATATAAATTTATTCTTTCTATGTATTTTATAGATATTTATTACAGTCTTAGCCAAACTAATTCATATTCATTTATTATTACATTTTTTTTATCTCTGTTGCTTATGAGGTCATCCACTCTCTGAAATCTGAAGCACATTTAATCTTCTTCATATCCCTAGGACCCAGCACAAAATCTGGTACATAATGTGCACAATAATAGGTATTGAATTGTTGAGGAATAAATAAAACTATTCTAAAATACATATATTGATAATGTGAATATTGCCTTAATTGATTTAAAAATCACATAAAAGTTATACATTTCTCTTACTGTGGGTGATACAACATCATTCCAAATAAAACTAGTGTTGAATCAATCTTAAGAAGATAGTTCAGGTCTAAATAAATAGGAGTGGCAATTGCCTTCTTAAAAAATGTGCCTGAAACTGTCAAAAGATCTATAGTAACGTCAAGAGACTGAGAAAGTTCATGAAGTTTACAATACAAGTGAGATTTCTGAATAAATTTAAAAACTCAATAATAAAATAACCCATTAGGGGATTTCTTCATTTGAACTGATGACACAAGCCCTTTTGTTTCCTAATGATTCTTTGCAGTTTAAGTTAAAAAAACTATATTTCCTTAATTATTTGTTATAGTATTTTTTCTCTTACGTTTTAATTTTTATCTTTCCTTACTAATAGCAAACATTCTCTTCAATTTTAACCAGAATAATTTAAGCCTAATAAAGCACATACTACTGAATTTCTGATTCTGAAGAAGGACAATCAACTATATCATATTACATAACATAGTTATGTTTCTTCTTCAAGCAGAAAGTCTCCCATAATATAAAAATTACAGAAAAGAGAAAATGTAGATGTCAAGTTGGAACTATTGATCATAAGGAGAAATTATAGGGATTATCTATTTTATAGAAATTTTAATATGCATTCAAACTTATACAGTGTTAACTTTGAGCCTCAGCACTTTTTCTAAGTACTTTATAGATATTAAGCCATCCAGTTCTCACACCACCCCTTAGGGTCAAGTTTACAATTTTTTTCTCCATTTTATGAATAAGGAAACAGAGGAAAGTTTATACAGCCCATATTTGGTAAGAATGAGATTAGGACCTACATTTTCTGGCTCTAAAATCTCTCCTTTAATCACTCTTCTATAACGCCTCAGTAGCAAAGGAAGTTGTTGAGTTTAGCTTATAGAAATCAAAGGAGCCAATATATTCAGGAGAAAATGTACAGGTTAGCCAGACCCTGTAAGGAGAAAAACAAGGAAAAGAAGATGTCAGAGATGTGCAATTGTTTGAAGTTTTGGAAATAGTGGGAGCTCGGGAACAAGAAAAGGCAGATGTTCGCATATTAGTACTCTGAGCATAAGCTTCTCAGCTATGAGGTGTGCCCTGAGAGGTGGCCTTTAGTGTGGACCATTAAGAAGGAATACACTGACTTCCACATTCCCAGCCCTTGGAGGTGGGAACTAGGGCCATGTGAGGAAACCCTCTGTTCTGGTCCTCTCTCTGGGAGGTGACCCTTAGAAGGATCCTATAACAGGAAATCCAAAATAAAATCAGTGGATACTGCTAGTTTTATTTATTAGAAACAATATCTAGAGTAAAAGTGTGAGATAAGATGTTCTTACACATTGTGAATTGTTTCTGTGATATGCCTCACTCTTAAACAATGAATAACAAAAAGTTAAAAGTCCCATTATGAGTTTAGCAGGTGATGAAGAATTTGTAGGATTGTGGAAGATACATGCTGTCACTTTAATTGGAAAATTATTATCTTAGTTTTGCCTTCACTAGGGAGAATTATAAACATTTACTTTTAGCTGTAAGGGTCTAAGATTTCAACATTGGGAAGAAAGAAATTCTGTAGTTATACAATTTGGACATGTCATAAATTCAGTCAATATTTAGAGAGTTGCTTTTCTTTGTGGGTAAAGCAGTTTGATGCATGATCTGGAAGTTTCATGCAAGTAGAATAATTGACTGGTAATGATAATTAGCCTTGTGAGGTAATTTGTATACAAAGAACAAAGAAGTATTTCTTTGATTATCAAGCTCATAATGAAAAATTAGCAAATAAGTACTCCATTTTTAGAAAATCAAATATTATTGAAAGATATCTTAAAATATAAGATTTATACTTAAACAATTTTTAAAGTGTAAGTGACCGTTCTGCTCTTTTTATCCATTTTAAAGTTATAAATATAATGCAATTAATCAGTCTATATTCCTCTACTTTAATTGAATGAAAATAACTAGTACTTATTTCTCCATTTTAAAAGAATCCACCTGAGGAAGTAAAGCAGTTTTGCTGCATAAAATATACAGATTATTACAATTTAGTTGTGTATGAAATGAAATGAAATTCTTCAAAATGGTAAAATATACATATGCATATACATGTATATATGTATACATCCATATATGATAGTATAAACATGATTTATTATAAATTTTACATTTATCAGTGTTATAAAAACCTCACTGTAGTGTGGGGAAAATCCCTTTCCAGGTCAGGTTCAGACATCAAACTCATGACCCTAGTCTAGCCTTCCTTTGGTATGATAAAAGGATTTATTACACAGGCAGGAAAATCCCAAAGCAAAGGGCGTAGGATGACTCTCCCAGAGGAAGTCTAGGACTGAGAGAGCCAATACCAAGTGTGCAGGTGTTTTATAACAGCAAAGTCTGCCAGACTGAAGATTTACCCCCCTGTCCCCCAGTGAAATATTTGAAAGAAGCAGAAAGAGGGAGCATGTATTTGTGGTGTGGATGGGGGAAGATTTATGACATGACAGACAGGGAATGAGATTTAGAGATTGCTGGCACTAAATCAAGGTCAATTGGGGTATAAGTTTCTTTCTTATGGTCTCATGGTCAATATTAAAAAGTTTTGCTTAGTTCTGTTTTTTTTTCATAAGGCAGTTTATATTTGGCAGTGCTTGGACTATTTGAAGTCATTCATTTAATTGTTTCATTCAGTACAGGGTTTGAATTTATAATTAAAATAAATTATGGAATGGCAATGAAACATTTAATGAGTGAAATATGTAGAGCTAAATAGAAAATGAAATAATGTGAATCCCTAGTGGAAAATATATAATTTCAAGAAACCCAACCAAGAGAGGTTAGTATTGAACTATGCAATTACCAGAGTTTATTCACTACTAAGAGTTATGGTGTAGCTTCATAAAAGTTAAGAGCTATCTATAGAGTTTAATCTAAAATTTCTGCTGGAGAATTACTTTAAAATGTAAACTTTGTGTACATTAAACATTATTCTCCTTTTTTTTCAGTAGTCTTAGTCAAGCCAAGAATCTTGTATCAGAATCTTTTTGTAAGAGAGAGAGAAGATAGAAAGTTTAATGGAACTAAAGAATCAAGACAAAGCTTTATTAAAAAGTGTCAGTGTTCATCATCTCTCCCTTTTTATAGTCCCATTACAGTGACATTTAAAATAAGGTTTATACATAATAATAAAGATCTTGAAATAGTAATTTAAATTTAAGACTTTCTGGTAGATGCAAAATGGATGGTGAGGTGAGAACTAATTTAGTGGATCAGGGAAACTGGTAGTCTGGAGATGGATTTCTGATGTAACAACAACAACAATAACAAAAGCAAAGTGCGACATTGGTTTAGGAGCCAGATAGAACATGATGAGGAACTTATTGGGTGATAGGAATTGCATAATCCACTGTGAATCATTTGATACAGAATTTGTGACAACTTGAAAAGCAATAATGTACTGGGCAAACTTCATGCCAAGAAATTGAAAAACAAAATATTAGTAAAGTGCTTTGTTTTCATTGGCTAAATCTGGCAAGAGAATGCATAAGACATGAACTCACTAAAAAAATGTCCAGCTTGCAAACAGAAATAACAGGGAAATATTAAGAACTCTCAGAGTCTGAGATTATACACCACTTGCAAGCTAATTAGTTAGGCTGCCATGATTTCATGGGTGGCTCTTGGTAGAAGACATGAGACTTCTGGGTCAGAGACAAAGTTTACAATAGAAGTAGTAGTAGCAAGAGTGTCAGCATTTTGTGCCAGTTTCTTGAGCCTCGAATCTCATAGGGTGGGAAGAAGGCCAGATGGCATTGGCACATGCAATGGGCTGCATTACAGGAGAGGAACACTGAGCTTAGGAAACACAAATATTTTCTGATAGACAGTAAGCATACTTGTCCCTTGCTCTAGAGGAGACTTCATCTTCATTATCCTGGACAATAAGCATATCTACACTTTGCCCTGGTGGGAGGGCACTGTATCTTCTTCAAAGGCCATTAACTATTGAACTATCCTTGAGAAAATACGGAAGAATAAAGGGCAATCAGTGTCTCACTTATGAGATGTGCAAAACGGCTTAGACTCATGGAACACTATCTTCCAACAAAAGTAGGTCCAGAAATTCAGGGGCTTTAGGGTAACTTTCTATCAACTGTAAACAGTAAAATATAAAATTGAGAGAATATTTGAGTGACAAAGCCAAATAAAACTCAGCTTTGTGTCAAAAACCAAATTAGTAGTCTAGTTGGCAGGCAGTTACCAATAAAGTCTTTCAGTTGAATTAAATGAGTCAATGAAAAGAAATTAAACATGTGACTCTTGGGCATCCAATGAACAGCCTCAAAACGACCACAAAAATGTGTAAAGAGTCAAAACAAATTGTGACTGTGTCTCTTGGTACATGGGACTGATCAGAATTAATGAATAAAAACCTAAGTTTTCAAAGCTGTACTGCAGGAACCCACCAGCCTGGACTAAGCCTGTGATTGTTCTACCCCCGAAATGATCCCTGAACTGCCAAGTTTCCACAGGCCAAGAAAGACTTTGAAAATTGCTCAGCCACCAAGGAGGACATATCTTTCCCCTTCAAATGGAACCAAGTAGGATAATGGACAGAGAATGTTCTCCTTCAGGGTGAAGCTAAGTTCACTAAAAGCTATGAATTAGGGAATTTCTCCCAGCAAGAAGGAGTAGAGCTTAACAGCAGAAATTACCGTCTTTCCCTTTATGATTTCAAAACTGCCATGGTGTAGTGAATGTGCTATTCTTTCTATTCTTACTTGTATTTATCTCTATTATTCTTATCTTATCACGTTTCTTCTCTCTTCTTCTGCCATAATATATGAGGAGTAAGGGGAGCAAATAATTTGTGTGGCTTTTATGTTGGTGGTTTTTGTTTTTTGTTTGTTTGTTTTTGTTTTTGTTTTTGGCAAGGTGTCTGAGCAAGAAAACCCACAGAGACCTGGATTTGAGTCTGATGCCATTACTAAATTACATTTGTGTGGTCTACCCTGGAGAGTCTGTGAGTGTACTTATACATAGAACAAAGAGTACACCAAATATTTTTCACAAGAATATTTGACTGTGGAAGACTGTACTATCATTTGCAAATACCTGTTCCCACTTCCTGGAGGATTATATTTCTCTGGCCTCACTGACATTACACTTGGCCTTTGTGACTTGTTTTGTCAATGAATAAATAGTAAGCAGGAATAAAGTATATATATGTCACTTCTGCACAAAAGCTTTATGAGCAAGTGCATTGTTTGACATTATTTCTTTGTTTCTGCCTTGATGAATACCAGCTTCTGTTAGAGGTTGCTTTATCAAACTGGGCCCAGGAAGAAGGAGGATGTGGGACACAGCTACCACAGAATCATTATGAACAGGTAACTTTCATAAGAAATAAACCCTTGTTAACTTAAACCTCTGAGATTTGGGAGAGATTACAACAAAATAGCATAGACTCTCCTATTGGAGTATCTTTGTACTATGTCAGCTTAGCTATGCTAGAACTATATTTATTAGTACGCTCTTTTCTACATGGTTCTGGGTTAGAACAGGACTCAAGAGAAAAATGCATGAGTTTCAGAAGACAGAAGAAAAGCAGCAGCCAGCATGCACTGATGGTCAGACTAGGGCACCTGACACCATTGCAGCTTGCATGCATTATTGCTCATCTGCTGGTTTACTTTGTTGGAGTCTGTTAGCAGCTCTGCTGGGGACTCCTCCAGCTTCCACCAGATCTTCCGTCTTCTCAAAGTCCTAGGCCAAATGTATGCAACATCAAGGCAAAGGGTACCATGGTCTCCTGCAGGTTACCTGCATCAAGAGCTTTCAGGTGGTGACAGATGAGTTAAAAACCTAGTTTGTTCTTGTGATTCCGATTTGGGCTCATGGAATCCAGGTTTTCCTTTCACTCTCACAATACTTCTAGTGTTCCCAACGTTAGGGTCATCACTGGAATTTCATAGACTCCTGTATCAATTCTCATAAATGTTAAGGTCTAATCCCTGTAATTAGTCCATTATTCTATACCACTCATATTGGTTCTGTCTCTCTAATTGAACCCTAACTAATAAATCTTTTAGACTCTCTCTAGTTATAACTACCATGTGATACTGTAAAAGATTTTAACATTCATTGTTTCTATTCCTTACAATAATTCTTCAGGAGAGGCACTGCTATTGTAATTTAGAGATGATAAACTTGGGACAAGAAACATTGCTTCCCAAAGGTACAATAACTAGTGACACACAGAGCTTGTATCTGGACCTATGTTTTGATCATGTTCTTTATATTATACTATGCTTCTCATGGCAAAAAATTTATTCATTAATATTGGCAAAACTTGGCCGATCTTCAGCATTTGAATCTAGAGTAAGTCACTTTGCACATTTTTACTGCCAATTTACAACCATATTTTGAAGTATGGAATACAGAAGTGAACTTGTGCAGCAAAACTGTGCACCCATTTTAGAGGCTAGATAATGACAGAGGAAAATATGACCCACGGAATATTACTTTGCATGCTGCAGTGCATTTACACCCAGTAATGAGGGCTCTCATATCAGCAGGAGAGAGGAAAGTAACAATGAACATTAATGCTGAACTCCTGCATTCTCTCTCAGTGGAGCATGAAATAAGGCACGTCATCATGTCAGCATATGCCAGGAAGGATTTGCTTGGGCCCTCATCCTTTCAGCACAGTGAATCTGCTTCCCAGGGAGTCAGATTCTCCCACATTGTGACTCTTTCACCTTCTCATTTCTTTCCCTATTCAGTCCTCTGCCTTTACAGATCTACTGTGAGACTAAATTGCCACCTTGTCAGGAATGCGTGCAAGAAGTTTCTCATATGGCTGTAAAGTTTTGTGAAAGGCAGATTATTACAGTACCATAAAAATATCATTTCATAAGAGGGAAAAGACATCAAGCCATGGTAAAAATGTATTTTCCTCAGCATTGTCCTTACCTATCCATGCCACATAAATAATGGTATTATTGTGTGAATATTAAACCTAAATTCAAACTCAATTTATGGTAACACCAGTAACTAAAAACCACTAATGATCATTTCAAAAATGCCTGACATGTATTTTATTTAGTAAAATACATGTGTTACCATGCAAGGTTAAGACACCTAATCTTTTGAGGACTCATACACACAACTCATTTGTAAAATAAAGGCATGCTTTTAGATAATCTCAAAGCTACATTTCAGCACTTACATTGTATGACAGTATATTATTTTAGGCTTTGTCTCATTTCTTACATGATTATTTAGCTCTTTCAAGGCCTAGTTCTATGTTTAATAATGGAGAAAGTATCATCATTTTATTTTTATTCTGTTTTAAGATTTCACTAATGCTATACTGAACAAATTAGCATAAATTCTAAGAAAACTCACTGTAGAAAAGAAGTTCTATTAAAAAACAGTGATCATCAGAACACAACACATGAGGTGAAAAAAGAAAGGATATCATCTTATTCTTTACATATTGAACTGACTAAATTGTTCTTTCTATCCCATGAGTCTTTAAAGAACATTTTTAATACGTAGGTTAAAATTAAGGCTCTATGCAAATTACAGTCAAGTTGGAATGCAGTTCAAATATACATAGATCAAGGGGAGAGGGGAGAAGAGTCTAAACAGGGTCTTAGAGTCTGGAACGTATGCAATATGAACAGGAGACAAAGAAAATATGTTTTCTCACATACCGTAAGCTCCAGGAACTAAAATTGTGCTTAGTAAAACCACATGGTGTTAATAAGGGGTCCTAATGGGGAGAAAAGTGTTCTATGCTCATGTAAACTAAGGAAACTTCTTATTGCGTGCTTATATCATAAGTTTACAACACAGTTTAGTAAAAATTCCAAGAGGGTATGCTCTAAAGAAACTTCTATGCTTTCCTGAACTAATATGGTTCATTTGGCACATTATATTGTTGACTCAGTGAGATTCTATTTTTTACCAAAACAATTAAAAGTGCTTGGTGTCAAGAGATTCATCTCTAGGTGAAAAGCTTATCCATATAAAAAGACAAATAAGTAAAATAATGAACTATTTGAATGGTATTTCTGTAATATTCTATGTTAAGAAACGTATTTTAATTTCTTGGAAAGTTCCATTTTTGAACTGCACTTTGTTTTCTTACCTCAAGTTGTAAATAATAAAGTCAAGCTCTCTAACTGGTTCTCCTATTTAAGTAAGGCTATTTGACAGACTTTCTCGAAAAACATAAAATATATATTATATTTAAGATATATAATTTCACAAGTGCTGGAAATACCAAGCCTTCACTAAAATTGAAAACGAATGCCAATTTTTAAAAATGTTCTCAAAACTTCAAAAAACCCTCAAATATTTAATTTCAAGCCTGATTTCCAAATATAAGGTGGCAGCAGTTGAGATGGACATTGATTTAGGGTATGTTTTAGAGATAGCATTTAGTATTTTAATGAATTAGCCAAGTATGGTAAATTTATTCTTCTTTTTTTGATTTCTGAAAAAGTACATTGCTAGATGTTGATTGCCCATTTTCATGCCTTTCAGTCATATCACAAAATGAAGTACAAAATAATCAGAAAAGCCTGTTTTCCTTGATTCTGTTTTTTAAATTTTATTTTATTTTGAGGATTCAGTGAGTACTCCTAAATAGATATAACACAGAAGTTTAATAAAGCTTTCTTTGTTGAGATTATATCTATATTAGCCTCTAACATCCTGAAATAGAGCTATTTAAGCAATCATGACTCCATGATTACTTAGAACAAAAATTATTAAAACATGATATGAATTTCCTAAAGGGAATATGACTTTTTATCACATTTTCCCCCCATAGTTGGGTATCTAATGCCTAAGAAATATGTATTTCTAGAAAATTACCTGAATATTTGTGTATATTCTTGATCTTTCCTAAGTTGAGGTTCAAATGCACTATTCTAGATTTGCTTTATGTGAGCTTTCTTTTTAAATGAAATAGAAAATAATTCCCATTCATATTAAGTTTGGTATTCAGAACCAGCCAAATCTTTGACACTTCTTAAAAAGTTAGACATTTTAAATAAAAAAAAGAGAGGGACTTGAAAAATGTGCATCTCAAAGTATCCAAATCTCAGATATAATCTTACTAAATTTTGCTTCACCAGAGAGTTATAAGTCAAGAGCTACTGTGAATTTCCTAAGCAGATTGTGGCTATACAGTATTGGAATGATAAGGGCCAGATGCTGTCTCAACAGCAGGTCTTGAATGAGAAAAATTAGCTCAGCTTCTGCAGTCTTTGTTTTCCAATCAGTGCATATCCACATCACAGCTGGGAATCAAAGGAGACTACTCATTTCAGGTAGCCCTTTTGCCCTTTATACTTTCCAGAGAAAAGCATATTGACCAGAAACCAAGGTGCTCACAGGCATTTGACCTTTAAAAGAAAATGAGTCCTTGTAAAAACCAGATAAAAAAAGTCATATAATCTGTTTTCTTTCTTTCAAGTAAGCAGCTGTGTTCAGAGAAATGTGTTTCTATATGTTAAGCAGCATTTGAGACCCATTCTGGACTTCAGAAGTAAATCTCAATATTTCGATATGTTGAAGGATTTTGGACAATTAGCTCCTTTTGTTTTTAAGGGAGAAAAACCTATGGAGCTTGGGTTAGCTGTAGATTTGTAAGACAATCTTTCCCTTCTATCAATTTAAGAATAGGAAGACGTGATTTCAATTGCAAAGTTAGGAAAATGAGATTACATGTTATACCTCCAAATACATGAAAATTCAAAGAATGAAAGTAGTTTGGTCCATGCTTCTATTTATTTTCTAATTATTGCAAATAGTATTCTGATATCTACTTGTTCACTGAACTGAAAATTGTTGACTTTTTATATAAAAGTTACCTATCTCTGAATAAGGCCCATAAAAATGTACTTCTTAACTAAATATCAATGTTTATCGTTATAGTGCAATCTGGGAAATATATAACCATGGCAGTTTCCTGTTAAGTATATAAGAACACTATACTTAAGAATATCAGTGTAATGCAAGTCAAAAGCTATGTAGTATTTCTCTGTGCATCTCTGTGTGTGTGTACATGCAGGGAAAAAAAGTGATATAATAAAGAATCAACTTTAATTACTAAAAGTTTCAAATATTCATATCCATTAAATTTGGCATAGCTTTATCAGATAAGAGGTTTTTCTTTTCCTTTTTTATTACAGAATTATGAATTCAGTGACAGTGCTCAATGTTGTAACTTAATGAAGAAATGTATTTTATGAATTTTAAAGATTCTTTAGTATCAGAATAGACATTCTTAAAAAAATAAAAATTATATAGCTAGTCAGTGGGACAGCTCTATATGATGATTAAGTGTATTTGTTTTCTAGACTCAAATTAAATTTATTCTGAAATATTTAAATATATTCAGTATCAGTACATACAGCTGTTTTATACTTTCTAATAGCTACATTTTATTATGTAAAGAAATTATTGTAAATCTTTCACCCACTTATAGTAAATGCGTAGAAATTCCTGTTCCCTTTTCTGTTGTAGTGCTTATTACTATCTCTAAATACCAGTAAATTTCAATACACTGACAGTTTTTCCTTAATCATTTTTGGCTAATTCTGATAATTTATTCTTGGCATAAATTCTTTATAATGGAACTAACAATACATATACAATGTGTGCACTATTTACCCCCATCCCCCAACTCCTTCCTTGCAGAAAATTTGACTATCAAAGATACGGGATTAAGAAAAATATGAAAATCTCGTGGCAGGCTTTACCACAATTTTTTTTTAAGTTTTTCCAAAATAAACTCACAATGCCATTCCTTCAGCTTACTCATGAAATTCCTCAACCCAGTTCTTTTCTTGCAATGTTTCCCAGTGGAGTGTGTTTAAATTATGAAAAGTCTTCATTTATAAGCCTGGGGACTTGTACAGCTTATGAGACATTGTCCGGGGGGCCATAGCTCACAAATCCTGGGTTCTGTTTACTAAATGTATTCTTAACCAGGAACATCCTGCTAAGGGCTTTGCAGAGATAAGTTTAAAGTTTCTTCTGAAGTGATATTGTGTTCTCATGCTAACAGCAAGCATTTTCTGTACCAGTATCGTGAGAATTATGAGATATGTGGACTAAATGTAAATAAAAGGAAAATGACTATAAGATCTCAAAGGAACATATATCAGCTGGTTTTGTAGTCTAGGAAGCAACTTATATTCTTTTTACTTGTCTTCTGTCTGAGTTCACATATTATTAAAAAACTAAATGAAATGAAAACTGTTATCTTCTTTGAAAAGCCTCAAATTCATTACCCAAATTCTATTTTAAGTGTAGATAAATCTGTGCCAAACACCAGGTATTCATCTATTTACCTCTCTGATTCTTCTCCATCATCTTCCTTACATGTTCTATGCCTTACCTAAGGAAAAGAGGAATGACAAATCATACTAAGAAGCAATGGTTTCCCTTAGTCTATACAAATGGCTCAAGACTGTGGTGTTAGGGACTTCCCTGGTGGCACAGTGGTTAAGAATCCGCATGCCAATGCAGGGGACACAGGTTCAATCCCTGGTCTGGGAAGATCCAACATGCCGTGGAGCAACTAAGCCCGTATGCCACAACTACTGAGCCCAAGCTCTGCAACAGCGGAAGCCTGCGTGCTCTAGGGCTCATGAGCAGCAACAAGAAAAGCCACCACAATGAGAAGCCGGCATACTGCATCAAAGAGTAGCCCTCACTTGCCGCAACTAGAGAAAGCCCACAAGCAGCAATGAAGACCCGATGCAGCCAAAAATAAATAAATAAATAAAAGATAAAAAATTTTAAAAAGACTGTGGTTTTAGATGACCTATCAAGTTCACAATGGGGCAACCTAAGATGATTCTGGTAATGGGAGCAACCCTTGGCTTCTCCTAATGGGATGCATTCTATATCCCTAGCTAAATTTATATGAATATTTTCAAGTGCTTACATGTTATTTCCTTGTTGTAGGATTGCCTAAATATCAGAGGAGCTGATATTTACAGTTACAAAGGAAATTTTTATTTGTTTAATTTTTCATAGGAAGTTGCCTGTTTCTATTACCAGTGACAGAGGGAAACATTTCTTAGAACAGGCAGGAAAACAAATCAGTGATTTTTTTTTAACAATCTTTACAACTGTCCTCATAACCCTCAAAATATGACAACAGTGTTCAAAGAAATTTAAAGCAGATAAAAATGTCACAAAACATATTCAAGTTGGCCTGAATCCTTATTTTTTACCTTAATGAGTATGAGAGCCAAACCAAAATAAACATGCAAACAAACAACTTGGAGCAAGTTCATATAAGAAATAAAACAAAACAATAATGGGGATGTCCAAGAGGTTACTTGCTTCATTACCATAGACAACATAACGTTATAGGCAATAAAAAAATAATATAAACAACTATTGTGCTTTGAAGTTATTTCTTATTAGTCTGTATGATACTATCTCCACCTTTAACATCATTTCAGGGTTTTGGTGAGCAAAACCTATTACAAAAATCCAAATATGATACTGGTGAATCAGTTAAGATGAAGTATTTGTAAACTTATTACTATTATACTGTGCTAGGGCCCAGAAAGTTATATATCCAGATTCTACTTGGTAACACATTCTTTACTAGCCAAGAATCAAGAAAATAATACATGAAGAAAATAAAATACATTCTTCTTATCATCAAAAGGACATAATATCTCAACAACAAACCAAAGTCCACACAATGCCTCTGTATAATACCACAACAATTTAAGAATCCATATAGAAGATCAGCTTGTTTAAACAAAGACCCAATTGATCTTAGTTTGTATTTTACACAAACAGGCATCAACACAAGAATTCAAGAGTAATTAATTTATTTGGAAGGTAATCCTAGGGAACACTTCTTGGGAGGGATAAATGAGAAAGGGAAGGAAAGGATGATAATAATGATACATTATTAAGCAAGTTAACACCCAGGGCAACTAGAGATTGATCCCAGTGGGGAAACTTGAGGATAGTATAGAACACAAGTGTCAGAATTTCCTGACCTGAGGGACAAATGAGTTTGATATTTATTCACCAACACCCATTGGTCTTTTCTGAGGGTGGCCCCAGGGGGGTGTTAATTGCCCAACATTGTCAGCTTGCAGTACACACACACACAGACATGGATGGCCAACTCATATACCTCAAGGAGTTTCTAGTAGAGCTGGGATGCTCTGAAATGGTAAGTCTTGAGGATTATGGCTGTGGCACAACAGCATCTCCTACACAACCTCTTCTTGGGAACCTAGAATTCAAGGCACATGTAATGGTCTAGATGGTGATATGTGTTTGTTTTCTTTGGGCCAAACTAGCACATAAGAACTAAAGATGCATATATGATTAAGTGAAAAATTGACCCAAAAAACCCCAAAACAAAACAAAAAACATTGTTGCAGACCAAAAACATTCTGTGTATGAGATAGACTGGGAAATGGCCAAGTTGATTTGTTGAAAGAAATTTTAAATCCCTTGATTATATTTAACTGTATTACACTGTGCTAGCTTAGGTCATCATTCTTCCACTTTCTTGAATCTATTTCATCTCCTATAATAATTCCTTCAGTGTCCTTAACCTGGAGGAATTACTCAGGCTGCAATCAGCCCTAATTTCCAAATATATTGCTAGGCCACTTGTTGACAAAGAATAAATTTGTCCAAAATAAATACTGCTCTAAACATCATAAGCCCAGTTTTTAGAAATATTGCCAAACAGTTTATAACTGTGGAGGTACCAGTATATGTTTTTCTCCATGCTATATTCAAATTTCTAGGGCTCGACTTTGTCAACAACTTACAGCATTTTAATTCTTATGTTTTAGATATTCTGTCGATAGGTGTGGCATCTTTCTTTGGTTTTAGTTCTCTGGTTATTAAGAAATTTGAACTTCCTTTTTTATGTTTGGGGTGTTCATATTTACACTTGTAAAAGTGTCTACTTAAGTTTCTTGTTCTTATTTTTTTATTGGGTTGTCTGCCAAATTTCTTATTGATTGATAATAACTTCTCTATATGATTTTTTAAATGATTTGTTTAAATGTGTTGCAAGTGACACTTCCGTTTCTACATTACATTTTAGATCACTTATGTTATTTCATAATTAGAAGTTCTTATTTCTCTATTTTAATATAGTTTAGTTGATTTTATCATTTATTTTATGGTCAGTAGATTTGTACCCTATTTAAGAAATATTTTCCCATGCCTATGGCATAAAGTTACTTTCTTACAAGATTGTCTAGAAACTCTTATGTTTTATCTTCATATTAGACCTATTATTTGTCTGGGACTTGTTTTCTGGATGGTATAAGGTAAGGAGGAGTCTCCAGGGGTTGTTTTTTTTTTAAACTTTTGCACCACTGTCATCCTGTGATTTCCGTTGATGACTTGTACCCATTTTTTTTCACTAATCCTAGGTGAAAAAGTCTTCTTTCTAGGTTTAAACTCTGGTATTAGTCTCAAGCATCATCCCAAGAAATATTTCATAAGAAATAAATTGAGTGAACTATTCTGAGTGCAATACATGGATTTATAAACTGGATACATACATATGTTATTCAAGACTCATTAAAGATATTGTCTTCTGGAAACTGAGGTATTGGAAAGTAGAATTCTATTGTGAATTTTGCTCCTGTCAGATTGACAATTTTTTTCTCCTTTCTGGAAGTATACAAGGTTTTTTTTTTATTACTTATTCTGAAATTTCACTTTTATGGGCCTTTACCTTTTCTGAAGTTTTTTCATGTATATTCTTTACTATCAACATTATAAACTATGATATAATATAAAATTATTTCATATATAATCACTTTGATAAAAAAGAGATTGACCAAAGTAGCAAGGATGTTTAAAATTTAGTTGATTAATAAATTCAAAGAAACATAAAGATCTTGTAATAACATTAGTAATCATTTTGAGAAATGTGTGGAAACTTATACTTGCAGACTTTGACTAATATATAGCCAATATATTTCTAACATAAGAAAGTTTTTGAGATAAGTTTTATGGCATAACTTCTGTGATTCATCATTTTAGCAACAGTTTAAAACAGGGACATTTTTAAATTTAGAGGCAAACATTTTGGGTTTCTTAATAATACCTTATCCCTTATGTATTGATACATAAATCCAAAAATATCCATTGAGGGCCTATTGTAATAGCTACTTAATTAAATTGTAGAATTCATGCAAAGTGTTGGAGCCTGTGATGTGGTGGTATTTAAATCGAAGCTGCCCTTATCTTCCTTCTTTGAAATAGCTTCAAATCATTCATTAACATTCTCAATCATGCCATTGCAAATAATGCATCATTTCTCCTCCTTTATAGCTCTAATTGATAAATTACATAATTTAAATGATCTATGTAACATCAGTTTATTAGAAAGGGTTCATATCACCAAACACTTAAGCCTGTCCTTTTTCTTGCCAGAAGCATATAATTTATCACTGTCATTGTGGGATAACATGAGAGACATTGAAATGTCATCTCATCCACAAATATCTATTACATCACCTATTTCATTGAGTTAAATGATTTACCAAATATTTTGTTCATTCAAAAATGTTTATTAATCTTTACTATGTACTAGGCATTTTGCCAGAGATGTGGGAACAAGTAAAACAAAACAAAACAATCTCTGTTCTCATTCCCTTATGGCGCATAGATTCAAATGAAATGACAGACATTAATCAAATGATTGCCCAAATGTAACAATTGAGATTATAGTAAATGATATAGAGAGGAGTGTCATGAGGATGCAAAATAGATGGAAGTAACTGTTGGACACACAACTTTGGCACAACAATTTGCAGATGTAACATAGGATATATTAGGGGAAACTTGTGAGCAGAGAAGTGTAGTGATGAGAGTGCCTTGAACTCTCATTATTCCATAGTCTAGGCCAAAAATGGAAGTTCTGTATGCATCCTGGTTGAGGCTTTAGTAGAGAGGAAACTAGTCTGGGTGCACTGCTGCTAGCACTCTGAACCTGAGAACAAACCTAATCCCCCAAATCTGGTTACATACTGTAGCCCAAGAGGGACTGGGAACACCTAGATGCAAGACACTGGTCAAGGAACCTCCAGACCAAGACATAGCACCCCAAGGCCCAAGATATGCATCCCAACACCAGGTCTTTCATACCAGGGCTCACCCTTGATACAAGGTACATTGATATCAGCCAACACCTTGATGTCTCCCTATAAATTGTTCAGGTCAACTGAGTTAGCTCTTGGCACAGTTACCAAAAAGAGGGGGATAAATGAGTTTCCAGATCATACAGTATTGTCTCATCACTGATCTAGTCAGGAGGTTCTTCTCTTAGGGATTGAATTGAATCTGGATGAAAGCAATTACATAAACAATATGTTGGAGGTGATTAAATAGGTGTTGGGTAGATGTACATTTAAGCAAAGAGAAATGCATGTACAAAGAGAAAGGCAAGACACAGCATGACACCTCAAGGATCTGCAAGGAGGCTGAAGAGTTAGATAGCAGACAGCAGGAATAGTGTGGTACACGAAACTGGAGAGTCAGCAAGCATGATATCAGGTGGGATTTGGGAACTACTAGGAATCAATTGTTCATTATGAAGAGTAATGGGGTAGAGTACATGACATGAGTAGGGTGCAGTAGAGAAGAAGTACGAAGTCATCAGATTTCACTTTGAAATTATCACTCTGATTGCAGCAGAAAGGACACACTTGAGGATGCCCAGAAGCAAGTAACATGTCCTGTAGTCTGGATAAAATGATGGTGACTCAGACTGAAGTGGTAGTAGTGAGTGAATTTGAGAGATACTTGGAAAGAACGTTTTAAAAATACAAGTTATTTGTAATGTAACTTTTCTTGTTTATGTTATCAATAAGAAATAATTTTTCTTGTAAAAATAATATAAAGAGTTAACATGATTATTGAATTGGATTGAAATTTTAGTTGGATAAAATTAATTTCTCTTCCATTTTACTCACATAATCTATTTTGGAATCTGTATGCATGTACTATTCAACAGAAATGGATGAATATGTTGTTTACCATGAACTAACACTCAGGATTCTTATTGATAAACAGAATTCTTTATGGTTTCAAAAAGCCATGAAAAGATGGAGATAGATAGAAGTTGGATTAATGCATCTCCAAGCTAAAGAATGCCAAGGATTTCCTGCAGCAACCAAATCCTAGGAGAGAGGTGCTAAATTAAACATGGAGGCCATTAGGCTGAGGTAACTCATGCCTTAGTAGCCCAGATAAGCAAACCAAAACTTAAGCCTGTAAATGCCTCAAGTTTAAGAAATCAAAACCTAAAGACAGCCAGCCACAAAGGCCAACTATGCTTTCCCAAATAAGGCAGCCACTTGAGCTATAATCAATCAAATAATTTCCTTGTGTTGCTTTTGTGACTTCACTAAAAAGTCTTGCACCTAGCTCCTGTTGGTGGAGAGCTCCTAATTACTCCTGGTTTGGCACTGCCTGATTGAAATAGATTTTTGTTAAAATAAACTTTTTAAAATTTAATAAGCTTCCATTTATCTTTTAACAGAGGCATGGGACAGTTTGTCTCAGAGACTTAGAAGGAACCAACCCCGCAGATAACATGATTTCAGACTTCTGTGCTCCTGAACTATGAGAGAATAAACTTCTGTAGTTTTAAGCCACCAAGTTGGTGGTAATTTCTTATTATGGCCCTAGGAAACTTGTTTCTTCACAGTCAGGAAACATTTATTTATTCCAGTCACTGTATTTAGAGCATAGGATTTCAGTAAATTCCAACTGATTTAGACAAGACTTCATGAATCCCAAGCAAAGAAAAAAGGAGTAAGACATGTTGTACTCAAGATAATTATAATTTCTTTCAATCCTAATAAGCCATTGGGAAGACAGAAAAAATAAATCATAGTACTCCAAATGTAGTTCCTACAAAAACCTTTTTTTCTTAAAATGAAAGTATAGGAGGAGAGAAGATGGCGGAAGAGTAAGAAGCGGAGATCACCTTCCTTCCCACAGATACAGTAGAAATACATCTACACGTGGAACTGCTCCTACAGAACACCCACTGAACGCTGGCAGAAAACGTCAGACCTCCCAAAAGGCAAGAAACTCCCCACGTACCTTGGTAGGGCAAAAGAAAAAAGAAATAACAGAGACAAAAGAATAGGGACGGCACCTGCACCAGTGGGAGGGAGCTGTGAAGGAGGAAAGATTTCCACGCACGAGGAAGCCCCTTCACGGGCAGAGACTGCGGGTGGCAGAGGGGGGAAGCTTCGGAGCCACGGAGGAGAGCGCAGCCACAGGGGTGTGGAGGGCAAAGCGGAGAGATTCCCACACAGAGGCTCGGCGCCGAGCAGCACTCACCAGCCCGAGAGGCTTGTCTGCTCAGCCGCCGGGGCGGGCGGGGCTGGGAGCTGAGGCTCAGCTTCGGTCGGATCGCAGGGAGAGGACTGGGGTTGGCAGCGTGAACACAGCCTGAAGGGGTTAGCACACCACAGCTAGCCGGGAGGGAGTCCGGGAAAAGGTCTGCAGCTGCTGAAGAGGCAAGAGACTTTTTCTTGCCTCTTTGTTTCCTGGTGCGCGAGGAGAGGGGATTCAGAGCGCCGCCTAAACGAGCTCCAGAGATGGGCGCGAGCCGTGGCTATCAGCGCGGACCCCAGAGACGGGCGTGAGACGCTGGGGCTGCTGCTGCTGCCTCCAAAAAGCCTGTGTGCGAGCACAGGTCACTCTCCACACCGCCCCTCCCGGGAGGCTGTGCAGCCCGCCACTGCCAGGGTCCCGTGAGCCAGGGACAACTTCCCCGGGAGAACGCACTGCGCACCTCAGGCTGGTGCAACGTCACGCTGGCCTCGGCCGCCGCAGGCTCGCCCTGCCTCCTCTGTACCCCTCCCTCCCCGCGGCCTGAGTGAGCCAGAGCCCCCGAAGCAGCTGCTCCTTTAACCCCGTCCTGTCTGGGCGGGGAACAGACGCCCTCAGGCGACCTACACGCAGAGGCGGGTCCAAATCCAAAGCTGATCTCCAGGAGTTGTGCGAACAGAGAAGAGAAAGGGAAATCTCTCCCAGCAGCCTCAGGAGCAGCGGATTAAAACTCCACAAACAACTTGATGTGCCTGCATCTGTTGAATACCTGAATAGACAACGAATCATCCCAAATTCAGGAGGTGGACTTTGGGAGCAGGATATATTAATTTTTCCCCTTTTCCTTTTTTTGTGAGTGTATATGTATATGCTTCTGGGTGAGATTTTGTCTGTATAGCTTTGCTTTATAATAGCTTTATTTTACTTCACTATATTATAGCCTCTTTCTTTCTTTCTTTCTATTTTTTCTCCCTTTTACTCTGAGCCGTGTGGATGAAAGGCTCTTGGTGCTCCAGCCAGGCATCAGGGCCGTGCCTCCGAGGTGGGAGAGCCAACTTCAGGACACTGGTCCACAAGAGACCTCCCAGCTCCACGTAATACCAAACGGCAAAAATCTCTCAGAGATCTCCATCTCAACATCAAGACCCAGCTCCACTCAACGACCAGCAAGCTACAGTGCTGGACACCCTTTGCCAAACAACTAGCAAGACAGGAACACAGCCCCATCCATTAGCAGAGAGGCTGCCTAAAATCATAAGGCCACAGACACCCCAAAACACACCACCAGACGTGGACAAGCCCACCAGAAAGACAAGATCCAGCCTCATCCACCAGAACTCAGGCACTAGTTCCCTCCACCAGGAAGCCTACACAACCCACTGAACTAACCTTACCCACTGGGGACAGATACCAAAAACAACGGGAACTACGAACCTGCAGCCTGTGAAAAGGAGACCCCAAACACAGTAAGATAAGCAAAATGAGACGACAGAAAAACACACAGCAGATGAAGGAGCAGGGTCAAAACACACCAGACTTAACAAATGAAGAGGAAATAGGTAGTCTACCTGAAAAAGAATTCAGAATAATGATAGTAAGGATGATCCAAAATCTTGGAAATAGAATAGACAAAATGCAAGAAACATTTAACAAGGACGTAGAAGAACTAAAGAGGAACCAAGCAATGATGAAAAACACAATAAATGAAATTAAAAATACTCTAGATGGGATCAATAGCAGAATAACTGAGGCAGAAGAAAGGATAAGTGACCTGGAAGATAAAATGGTGGAAATAACTACTGCAGAGCAGGATAAAGAAAAAAGAATGAAAAGAACTGAGGACAGTCTCAGAGACCTCTGGGACAACATTAAACGCACCAACATTCGAATTATAGGGGTCCCAGAAGAAGAAGAGAAAAAGAAAGAGACTGAGAAAATATTTGAAGAGATTATAGTTGAAAACTTCCCTAATATGGGAAAGGAAATAGTTAATCAAGTCCTGGAAGCACAGAGAGTCCCATACAGGATAAATCCAAGGAGAGACACGCCAAGACACATATTAATCAAACTGTCAAAAATTAAATATAAAGAAAACATATTAAAAGCAGCAAGGGAAAAACAACAAATAACACACAAGGGAATCCCCATAAGGTTAACATCTGATCTTTCAGCAGAAACTCTGCAAGCCAGAAGGGAGTGGCAGGATATACTTAAAGTGATGAAGGAGAAAAACCTACAACCAAGATTACTCTACCCAGCAAGGATCTCATTCAGATGTGATGGAGAAATTAAAACCTTTACAGACAAGCAAAAGCTGAGAGAGTTCAGCACCACCAAATCAGCTTTACAACAAATGCTAAAGGAACTTCTCTAGGCAAGAAACACAAGAGAAAGAAAACACCTACAATAACAAACCCAAAACATTTAAGAAAATGGGAATAGGAACATACATATCGATAATTACCTTGAATGTAAATGGATTAAATGCTCCCACCAAAAGACACAGGCTGGCTGAATGGATACAAAAACAAGACCCATATATATGCTGTCTACAAGAGACCCACTTCAGACCTAGAGACACATACAGACTGAAAGTGAGGGGATGGAAAAAGATATTCCATGCAAATGGAAATCAAAAGAAAGCTGGAGTAGCAATTCTCATATCAGACAAAATAGACTTTAAAATAAAGACTATTACAAGAGACAAAGAAGGACACTATATAATGATCAAGGGATCGATCCAAGAGGAAGGTATAACAATTGTAAATATTTATACACCCAACATAGGAGCACCTCAATACATAAGGCAAATACTAACAGCCATAAAAGGGGAAATCGACAGCAACACAATCATAGTAGGGGACTTTAACACCCCACTTTCACCAATGGACAGATCATCCAAAATGAAAATAAATAAGGAAACACAAGCTTTAAATGATACATTAAACAAGATGGACTTAATTGATATTTATAGGACATTCCACCCAAAAACAACAGAATACACATTTTTCTCAAGTGCTCATGGAACATTCTCCAGGATAGATCATATCATGGGTCACAAATCAAGCCTTGGTAAATTTAAGAAAATTGATATCGTATCAAGTATCTTTTCTGACCACAACGCTATGAGACTAGATATCAATTACAGGAAAAGATCTGTAAAAAATACAAACACATGGAGGCTACACAATACACTACTTAATAACGAAGTGATCACTGAAGAAATCAAAGGGGAAATCAAAAAATACCTAGAAACAAATGACAATGGAGATACGACGACCCAAAACCTATGGGACGCAGCAAAAGCAGTGCTAAGAGGGAAGTTTATAGCAATACAAGCCTACCTCAAGAAACAGGAAACATCTCGAATAAACAACCTAACCTTGCACCTAAAGCAATTAGAGAAAGAAGAACAAAAAAACCCCAAAGCCAGCAGAAGGAAAGAAATCATAAAGATTAGGTCAGAAATAAATGAAAAAGAAATGAAGGAAACAATAGCAAAAATCAATAAAACTAAAAGCTGGTTCTTCGAGAAGATAAACAAAATTGATAAACCATTAGCCAGACTCATCAAGAGAAAAAGGGAGAAGACTCAAATCAATAGAATTAGAAATGAAAAAGGAGAAGTAACCACTGACACTGCAGAAGTACAAAAGATCATGAGAGATTACTACAAGCAACTCTATGCCAATAAAATGGACAACCTGGAAGAAATGGACAGATTCTTAGAAATGCACAAACTGCCGAGACTGAACCAGGAAGAAATAGAAAATATGAACAGACCAATCACAAGCACTGAAATTGAAACTGTGATTAAAAACCTTCCAACAAACAAAAGCCCAGGACCAGATGGCTTCACAGGCGAATTCTATCAAACATTTAGAGAAGAGCTAACACCTATCCTTCTCAAACTCTTCCAAAATATTGCAGAGGGAGGAACACTCCCCAACTCATTCTACGAGGCCACCATCACCCTGATACGAAAACCAGACAAAGATGTCACAAAGAAAGAAAACTACAGGCCAATATCACTGATGAACATAGATGCAAAAATCCTCAACAAAATACTCGCAAACAGAATCCAACAGCACATTAAAAGGATCATAAACCATGATCAAGTGGGGTTTATCCCAGGAATGCAAGGATTCTTCAACATACGCAAATCAATCAATGTGATACACCATATTAACAAATTGAAGGAGAAAAACCATATGATCATCTCAATAGATGCAGAGAAAGCTTTCGACAAAATTCAACACCCATTTATGATAAATGCCCTGCAGAAAGTAGGCATAGAGGGAACTTTCCTCAACATAATAAAGGCCATATAGGACAAACCCACAGCCAACATTGTCCTCAATGGTGAAAAACTGAAACCATTTCCACTAAGATCAGGAACAAGACAAGGTTGCCCACTCTCACCACTATTATTCAACATAGTTTTGGAAGTGTTAGCCACAGCAATCAGAGAAGACAAAGAAATAAAAGGAATCCAAATCGGAAAAGAAGAAGTAAAGCTGTCACTATTTGCAGATGATATGATACTATACATAGAGAATCCTAAAGATGCTACCAGAAAACTCCTAGAGCTAAGCAATGAATTTGGTAAAGTAGCAGGATACAAAATTAATGCACAGAAATCTCTTGCATTTCTATACACTAATGACGAAAATCTGAAAGAGAAATTAAGGAAACACTCCCATTTACCATTGCAACAAAAAGAATAAAATGTCTAGGAATAAACCTACCTAAGGAGACAAAAGACCTGTATGCAGAAAATTATAAGACACTGATGAAATAAATTAAAGATGATACAAATAGATGGAGAGATATACCATGTTCTTGGATTGGAAGAATCAACATTGTGAAAATGACTCTACTACCCAAAGCAATCTACAGATTCAATGCAATCCCTATCAAACTACCACTGGCATTTTTCACAGAACTAGAACAAAAAATTTCACAATTTGTATGGAAACACAAAAGACCCCGAATAGCCAAAGCAATCTTGAGAACGAAAAATGGAGCTGGGGGAATCAGGCTCCCTGACTTCAGACTATATTACAAAGCTTCAGTAATCAAGACAGTCTGGTACTGGCACAAAAACAGAAATATAGATCAATGGAACAGGATAGAAAGCCCAGAGATAAACCCACACACATATGGTCACCTTATCTTTGATAAAGGAGGCAAGCATATACAGTGGAGAAAAGACAGCCTCTTCAATAAGTGGTGCTGGGAAAATTGGACAGGTACATGTAGAAGTATGACATTAGAACACTCCCTGACACCATGCACAAAAATAAACTCAAAATGGATTAAAGACCTAAGTGTAAGGGCAGACACTATCAAACTCTTAGAGGAAAACATAGGCAGAACACTCTATGACATACATCACAGCAAGATTCTTTTTGACCCAGCTCCCAGAGAAATGGAAATAAGAACACAAATAAACAAATGGGACCTAATGAAACTTAAAAGCTTTTGCACAGCAAAGGAAACCATAAACAAGACCAAAAGACAACCATCAGAATGGGAGAAAATATTGGCAAATGAAGCAACTGACAAAGGATTAATCTCCAAGATTTACAAGCAGCTCATGCAGCTCAATAACAAAAAAACGAACAACCCAATCCAAAAATGGGCAGAAGACCTAAATAGACATTTCTCCAAAGAAGATATACAGATGGCCTACAGACACATGAAAGAATGCTCAACATCATTAATCATTAGAGAAATGCAAATCAAAACTACAATGAGATATCATCTCACACCAGTCAGAATGGCCATCATCAAAAAATCTAGAAACAATAAATGCTGGAGAGGGTGTGGAGGAAAGGGAACACTCTTGCACTGTTGGTGGGAATGTAAATTGATACAGCCACTATGGAGAACAGTATGGAGGTTCCTTAAAAAACTACAAATAGAACTACCATACGACCCAGCAATCCCACTACTGGGCATATACCCTGAGAAAACCATAGGTCAAAAAGAGTCATGTACCAAAATGTTCATTGCAGCTCTATTTACAATAGCCAGGACATGGAAGCAACCTAAATGTCCATCGACAGATGAATGGATAAAGAAGATGTGGCACGTATATACAATGGAATGTTACTCAGCCATAAAAAGAAATGAAATGGAGGTATTTGTAATGAGGTGGATGGAGTTAGAGTCTGTCATACAGAGTGAAGTAAGTCAGAAAGAGAAAAACAAATACAGTATGCTAACACATATATACGGAATCTAAGGAAAAAAAAAAAAAAAAAGGCCATGAAGAACCTAGTGGCAAGATGGGAATAAAGACACAGACCTACTAGAGAATGGACTTGAGGATATGGGGAGGGGGTGGGGTGAGATGTGACAGGGTAAGAGAGTGTCATGGACATATATACACTACCAAATGTAAAATAGATAGCTAGTGGGAAGCAGCCGCATAGCACAGGGCGATCAGCTCGGTGCTTTGTGACCACCTAGAGGGGTGGGATGGGGAGGGTGGGAGGGAGGGAGATGCAAGAGGGAAGAGAAATGGGAACATATTGTATATGTATAACTGATTCACTTTGTTATAAAGCAGAAGCTAACACACTATTGTAAGGCAATTATACTTCAATAAAGATGTTTAAAAAAAAAAATGAAAGTATAAAACAAATTACTACATGGAAGAGAATGAACGTATTTTAAGTCTTCGATATCTTGAGTTCCTCTCCAGAAAAACTATACTAGTACTACCAATGACCCTACACATTTCCCATCAGTGCTATTATTATAATTGTTTCACCTTTGCCAGTTTTAACACTGATTTATACCTGTGTAGAAACAAAATCACAGTTTATTCAATTTGACTTATTAACTACTGAATTATTCAACAGGCTTATTAGGCTTTCTTGTTTCTTCTATAATTAGTGGCATAGCATATTTATATTATTTTTCTATTATAATTTTGGTATTTTTCTCTTTATTAGTATAAGCTTATTAATTAATTAAATAATTAATTTTATCTGCGTCAGGTCTTAGTTGCTGCACATGGGATCTCTTTTTTGTTGCAGTGCACAGGCTTCTCTCTAGCTGTGACTTGCGGGTTTTCTTTCTCTAGTTGTGGCGCATGGAGTATGAGCTTATTTTAAATAAAAATGTTATTGCAATTCATGTTAATGATTGTAGCAATATTTTATCAAATTTTAATTTAGTTTATGGTTCGTGATATAACCACTCAACATGTCTTAGAAAACTATTTGACATTTCAAATTTAACATATTCAAAACTAAACTATTGTTTTCCTTCAAAGGTAAGCTGCCTGAATTTTTCCCACTTTCAATTAATAGCAATTCCATCCTTTCAGGTATTCAGGCCTAAAATCTTATGTGGTATAATAAAAAGTATATTTGATATACTTTTCCTGGTTTCTGTCACAGAGCTCCTAAAATCCTTGGAATTTTCTGAGTGATAGGAGCGTCTTTTGTTATTCAGAAGGAATGTCTTTCAATTAATTATACCGAAGTTTATGCTAATGAGGTGACTCTTGGCTGGTGTCCAGATACCTTCCGGGCAGGGCTGGTCACCAGTAAAATCTACTAGGTGGTTAGAGGGTTAGAACTTTCAGCCCCACTCACAACATTTTAGGAGGGACAAGGGGCTGGAAAATGAATTCAATCACCAATGGCCAATGATTAATCAATCATGCTTACTTTATCAAATCTCCATAGAAAGCCCAAAGCTAAACTTTGAGAGTTTTTGGGTTGTGAACACAATAAAGTTCTGGGAAGGTGGCACAACAGTAGAAGGCACAGAAGCTCCACATACCTTCCTCCCATACTTTCCCCATCATTTCTTCCATTTGGCTGGTCCTTAGTTGTATCCTTTATAATAAAATGATAATCATTAATGAGGTGTTTTCCTGAGTTTTGTGAATATTCTACTGAATTATTAAAACTGAGGAGGGCGTTGTGGGAACACTTGACTTATAGCCAGATGGCCAGATATGGGGATTGGTCCTGGGGCTTTTGAGTAGCCTGTGAAGTAGGACAGCCTTGTGGAAATGGGACCTTAACTTGTGAAATTTGTACTAACTCTTATCAGTTAGTGTCAGAATTAAATTTAATTACTGGATATACAGTTGATGTCAGAGAACTGGTGTTAGAAAAAACACCACATATTTGATGTCAGAAAGAATTTGAGATGTTGGTATCATCTTCAATTTCTATTTTCTTAGTGTATCTGGGCTGCTGTAACAAAAATACCATAGACTGGGTGACTTAAACAATAAACATTTATTTCTCATGGTTCTGGAGGCTGGGAAGTCCAAGATAAAGGCACTTGCAAATTCTGTGTCTGGTGGGAGCACTAATAAAGTGACTCCCCCTTCATGACCTAACCACCCCCCAGAGGCCCATCTCCTAATACCATTACATTGGGGGGTTAGGATTTCAACATATGAATTTTAGGCAGACACTTTCAGTCTACACCAACCATATTTCTCTTAAAATCTACATCCAATTTTGAAAGGAAATTTTTGGCCTCCACAACTAAAAATTATCCAAAATATAATCACTTCTACACATCTTGCTTTCTGTTTTCTTCAACAGATTAACCACTACAATTTTAAAGTTATCTTTGATAGCTCCTACATTTTTCTGTGCACTTTTTTCTCCATATGCCTGGAAATAATTGTTTATATGGCTAATGTTGTATGTAGGACAACATTATGGAGGAAATGGATAACTTCATCTCCTACCAGAGAGAGTTCGCTTTACTCTGTGTAGGCAGAAAAAGTGTGGTACATCATTTTTTTATGATGTCAGCCAGAGCCAGTTCAAGCCTGGGTTATTGTTTTGGTAGAGCTTTCTCCACCCAGTTAGTAATAGATCCTTGGGTATGATCCTCCAAGTTTCCTAACTGAGATTCTGGAAGATATGAACTCAAGTATTGCTTCTTCAGCACCATGAGATTCTGTATATATTTTTTCTGCCCTTTACCAGATTCCTACTTTGCTTCCCTATCGTATACCTTTGCGGTTGAAAAACTTGACCAATGCATTGAGGGAAAAGCCAGCACAGTGTTGGGCTCAAAGTTTTGTGTTTTTTTTCTCACCGGAATCTGTATTAGTTGCTAACAAAGTCATAACAAAGTACCATAGACTGGATGGCTTAAACAACAGAAATGTATTTCCTCACAGTTCTGGAGGTCAGAAGCCTGAGATTTAAGTATTGGTAGATTTAGTTTTTTTCTGAGGTCTCTTTCCTTGGCCTGTAGGTGGCTGGCTTCTTCAGTGTCTTCACATGGTCTTCCCTGGGTCTCTGTCTTAGTCTCCTTTTCCTATACGGACACCAGTCATATTGGATTAGGGTCAACCCATATGTCTTAGTATACCTTAAATACCTCTTTTAGGGTCCTATCTCCAAATAGTCATATTCTGAGGTAAGGGGGTTAAGATTTCACCATATTAATATTGGGGGGGACACATTTTACCCCTCCCTCCCAAATCCTGGCTGCCTCCATAGCTCTGAACTTCAATTTTTCTCTTCCAAGTCCCATGAAGTTGCCAATTTTCTGATGGATTCTTTGTCACTTAGCAGTAGCTTTATGTTCTGGCCCTCTGTTTGTATTTTCATCTTCTACCCCATCTCTCGGAAGAACAGGAAAATCTCTTGAAGAAAAAGTACAAGCAGAATATAAGCTTATCTCACCATAGTTCCTTCTTTATGGGATCTTGGCCCTTCACATCCCGTTTGGCTCACCTCTCTCCTAATGTGCACTTATGTGTGTGTGCATGTACACACACACACACACACACACACACACACACACACACCCCTACACCTACATATGTCAAATCAGGCTTCTCTGGTTTTTCCTGGCAGGAATGCTGATATGCATTGAGACTCCATAATATCTAGAAAAAATATACTATACTTAATAATTAGGGAATAGATACATTA
The DNA here is from genome assembly GCF_028023285.1 of Balaenoptera ricei. Classification (NCBI taxonomy): domain Eukaryota; kingdom Metazoa; phylum Chordata; class Mammalia; order Artiodactyla; family Balaenopteridae; genus Balaenoptera; species Balaenoptera ricei. The sequence goes on from NC_082642.1 coordinate 136,408,898, forward strand.
GAGTGGATAATTATGGGAAGAGAGAGAGAGGAGGTTGGCTATAGGTATGTGATTCACTTGGTTGTGGTACCAAGGAGGTGATGTGAACCAATAATAATAATGTATCGCTAATAAATTTTTACATAATAAATAGAAAAAACAATTATATAAACAGTATAAAGATCTAAAATAAAATAAGGATGCATGAAGAAAAAAGTGATCTTCACATATAATCTTACATCTTAATATTTTGGAGTATAAATATATAAAATAAAGTTTTTCCTACATTTGGCTTCATATTAAAGATGCTATTTTTAAACTTCATTTTTCACTTTAAATCTTGAGTGCTTTCGAAAGTCAACATTCACAGAGCCTTTTTATCTTTACTAAAGTTACTTTGTGTGACTACATAGTACTTTTAAAAGACCAATCTCCTCTTCATGAATACAGTAGCAGAGTGTCAAGTTTTAGCACTTACACTAACAGAAAGACACACATGCATACACAAAGCTGGATTTTGTTCTTCTTTATCCTCATCATGAATATAAACCTTGGCTTTTGCCCTGATATATGGGCTTCTATAACAAAGGGACTATCTGAATGGCCAGAAAGAGGAAATGTTTTATTTAACAAAGACAAAATGTTCCAGTGGAAAGAGTTTGGGATTTATTTTTCTTTGCAGTCAGTTTGTGCCCAGGCGATGCTGACAAGATAAATTATCTGAGTCTCTAAGCCAGGGAGGCAAATCCAAATTGTGTAACTGAGTCAAAATAAATAAATGAGAAGACATTTCAAAACAGAGAGAAACATGAAAATACAGAATTTTTTATTTGGGAAAAAGCACTATAATATGATCACTCTTCACTCTGTTTTGAGCTCAAATGTCTCCCAGTCTGTGCAAACTCTTGGGATTGTTAGGTTTACAGCTCTTCTTTCCTTATTTCCCCAGCTTTGAGCAGTTTCCCTGTATTTGCAGAACAATAATTATCTACAGGCAGAAGGCTGGAATAACACCGGTCTCCCTACTGGTTTTCCTTTCCTAGGAATCCCAGTCCTATGCAGCTGGTGTACAATGTCGGAGACCAATTGTTTCATGTATTCTGCAGTTTTCTTGTTTACAGTCAGAAGTTATGTCTGATCCTTGTTATTCCATCATAGCCATTAATGATTATCCATAATTGTATTTTTATTCATTTAGAATTTATTTTGGTGCAAGATGAAGATGAACTTATAAATGAATTTTGGAATATTGACAATTGCCATCCATCTAACTTTGTGCTTTCCTTGTTTATTTAAGATTTATTTTTGTTCCTTTATTTTAGTTCCTTATATCATGCATATCTATTCTCAAGTAAATGTCTAGATATTTTAAATTTTATGGATATTTAATCTTTTTGATTAATAATGATGCTTACTCAATATCTTATGAAGAAAATATCTTTATTTCTCCCATTTAGTAATTTAACATATAAGAAACTGATGCTGAATTTTTAAAAAATGCCTTATATTTTTCTTCTTGCAGTGTTTTATCTATTTGACTTTTTCCACTAACCTACTGGGATGATAAACTACAGAAATAGTTTTCTAATATTGAACTATATATTTTTCTGTAGTAAATCATTTTTATTAAGGATAACATTATCTATTACACTTAAGATACAATTTTTAAAATATATTGTGTAGTATTTATTCTTTTTTATTCATAAATACTGTTAGTCTGTACTCAGAGCTATTTTATAAGGTTTTGGAATTAAGATTTTGATAACCTAATAAAATGACCTGGGAAGTTTTCCAAAATGTTCTTTATGTTCTTAAGATAGTTTGGAAATTTACTTTTATGTTATTGTCTGATAGAAAATGTAAAACAAAACAGACAAAACAAAAAAAAGTATATTGATTGAATACATTTTGTGACAGTCTTAGACATCTTTGCAATGCATTGTGATGGTACACTTCTCTCAATATTTCTTTTTTCCTTTCAAGACTATTTTGCCATGTTATCTTAGTATATTTTTTCTAATTATTTTTTACAACTTCTATAATTTCTCTTGCTTGCGTTTGATAGTGGTTTGTCTAAATTTTTGTTCCCAAAGAACTCTTCATTGTGATTTTTTTCCCTCTAATTCATATATTTTGACTTATTTCTTCTTAAGTTCTTTCTTCCTGGTCAAGTTATTTTATTTTATTATACCCATATTTTCTGTATTAAAGTTTATATTCATTAATTTAAATTATTTTTGTTTTGAGCATATTTTAATGTTTAAAATTACCCTGAGAACAGCTTTATTGTTCTTTTTCTGAGTATATGCACTTTAGTCTTGTTTTAGGCAACCTTTAATTAAAACAATTTGATACTCATTATGCTAAAAACTAAAATTTTAAAAAAGGCATGCAAATTTTCTTCTTTTTCCAATGTTAGACGTTTCCTTTCTCCTAGCAGTAAAATTTAGTGGAGTTTCATCTTATATAAAATAACACTCCACAAGTGGCATGATTACATAAGAATTGAACTGGCCTGTTGCAAATTTTGCATAATATGTGTTTTTATAAACTACTGTGAAAAGGCATATCAATCTTTTCATCAGACATTTTCACAATGAATTAAATTCCTATAAAGTCATTATCTTAACAGAAAAGCAAAAGAGAAACAACTGCCACAATTACTGCCAAGAAGAGTTATTAAACTCTTATTAAGAGTTATTAAACTCTGCCAAGAGTGCCAAGAAGTTATTAAAACCACCAAAGGAGACTAAACTGATTCAGGAAAGAAATAATAAAAGGTCTCCCCAGATCTCTTGCAATGCTGCACAGAGCCAATAGCCATAGCACACACTTTCTCAATTTAGCAGTCTAGAACACAAACAAACAGACAACAACAAAAAGAAAAAACAACAAAAACAGTAACACAAAAACTGCAGGTTTTAATTGATGTGTGATGTGTGTAAATTTAAAATAAAGCTATTATTTACAGTTGTCATTATGCTTCAGGATTAAGGGGAAAGTCATCAAGTGGGACAATGTCAAACTAAAAAGCTCTGCACAGCAAAGGAAACCATCAACAAAATGAAAAGACAATCTGCCAAAAAGGAGAAAATATTATATATTATATATCTGACAAATGGTTAATGTCCAAAATATATAAAGAACTCATACAACTCAGTAGCAAACCCCCCCCCCCCAACAACCCAGTTAAACAATGGGCAGAGGAACCCAATAGACATTTTTTCCAAAGAAGACATACAAACGGCCAACAGGTACATTAAAAGGTGCTCAACATCAGTAAGCATCAGGGAAATGTATATCAAAACTAAAATGAGATATTACCTCACATGGATAATTTGGGTATACGTTAAAGTAGATTTTAGAGTTCTTTGCAGAAATAAATGGTCACTGTGATTTGGCATGTAAATTATTGTCTAAGTAAGGTTTTAAACTATGCCATACAAACTAAATCTATAAATTCTTATATCGTAGGTTCAGTATTTTTGGCATTTTTCTTTTTAAAAAGTACTATATTGACATATATTTATCTAGTTTAAAAAATCAGATTATTTTACTTTTATATCTCTGGAATAGGTACAGTCATTCATTGAATAAAACTAACCAGGAAAAATGTGTTCCTTCTCAAGCGCAATTCCATCCTCACGCACGCTCAATTCTTAAATTTCTGATATTATTTCCATATTACCATTTTATAAGAATTTAAACACAAGAACTGTTCACTGGGAGCTGGTATCACGAACTCATAACAAACAGTCACCAGCAAAAAGTAACTATCCCACTGACATGCGGTTAAACCCATATTGGCTCACCTGAAAATAGATGGAATTGAGTCACAGATTCTCACAAATAATTTTCAAATACCGTTAATTAAAAAGTGTTTTGTTTGTTTTAGTTACTTTTGCTGCAAATCAGAATATCCCAAAACTTACTGGCTTAAATCAATATTTATTTCATAATCTATTCCAAGGTCAAAAATTCAGAAGAAGTGCTGTGGAGATAGTAACCTGCTCCACAATAGCTAGAGCTTTGGTTGAGAAGACTTTGAGCCTAGGTGGGTGGGCTCAACGGCTTGCAGCTAGAATGATCAGAAAGACATTTACTCTCATGTCTAGTGGTTATTGCTGGCTGTAAGCCTAGATCTCAGCTGGACAGTTGGTGTAAACACCCACATAGGACCTCCTTGTGTGACCCAGGCTTTCTCCTAGCATGGTGATCTTATGGTCATTAGATTTTCTACATGACAGTTCAGGGCTTCAGCATTAGTGCTCCAGTGAACAACCTGCATCTCTTTTATGACTGGAAGCCTCTGGCTGCCACTTCTGTCACTGATTCGTGTGGTCACAAGCAAGTCACAAACACATACAATTTAAGGGAGGGAAATAGCAATATCTATTAAGGGTGTTATGGTAATGTTCTAAGTCATGTTGTTGAATGAGAAGTATTGTTATGGTGATCTTTGGACAACACAATCTGACTCTGCCACTCACTGTTTAGAGAAAATCTAAATTATAAACTATAACATTCTCAGATACATATATACAATTGCCCTTCCATATCCTAGGAGTCTCTATCCCGAGATTCAATTAACCATGAGGTAAAAATATTTGAAAACAAATTCCAGAAAGTTCCCAAAAACAAAACTTAAATTTGCCTTACCTTGGCAACTATTTACATAGCATTTACATTGTATTTACAACTATTTACATAACATTTACATTGTATTAGGTACTATAAGTAATCTAGACATGATATAAAGTATATGGAAGAATGTGCATGGTTATATGCCAATTTATATAAGGAACCTGAAATTTTGGTATTCCCTAGGGCCCTGGAATAAACCTCCCAAAGATACCAAGGGCCAACTGTGTATATATATATATATTACACAGAGGAGATTTTACTGGGTGAAAAATTCTTTGTAGCTTGGCTATTTCATACCCTTCATATACTTGTCCATATAACCCTGTTGCCTTTGATTCTCCTAAAATCCTGTGCTACTTGTTATCCCTGAGGATATTGGGCTGCAGGATTTCTGGATGAAAAGTAACTGATCTGTTAATACACTGGCACCTCAAATACAAGAGGACTTGTATTAAAGTGTTGAAATTTATAAATGTGACTTCTGAAGTGACAATTGTTATTTCTTATCAGAAATGATAGACATATCTACCTTATTTCCTGAAGCATACACTTTACAGTGTAAATCTATGACTTGGAATACATGCTTAAAACTTATGTCAATAATTTCAAAGACTCTATGAACAAAGAGCTACTGTATGTTATTAATCACTATGAAATCTATTTCATAATTGCTGGTATGTATTATCACATATATGTCTAGTGTCATATCAAAATCTATATTGGGCTCAAATTCCAACAGGCAATTCTGATTATACATATAAGTATAAATAAATTTAAAAGGAAAATTTTAAGCATTCAAAACTAGGCAATAAGCAAGAATATATACACTGATTTAAAAACTAGGTAATAAGCAAGAGTGTATATGTTAATTAAAATTTGCCTTCTATGTTTAACATAACCATTAATATAACCCTTGAAGATAATGGAATAAAAGTAAAGCACTGTGTCTGTTATAAGCTCAATATTATGCTAGGGGATGGTATAGAGTTGTAAAATGTTGACCTAAAACAAATAGACTGTTAAATATTTCTCCAGCAAAGATGGGTTTATTCAGGATTAGCAGATAATTGCAATTCAGGGTCTACGACTGTAGCGAGCCTTGTACAAGTCCCGGCACAGCAAGGGAGGGAGAAGACATTTATAATAAGGGAAAGGAAGATGGGTGGGAAGACTATAGTAAACAGAGAGTCCATGGCTTTTCATTGGCTGAGTCCTTGCCAGGAAAGGAGTGGAGGCTTTCTTCTTCTTTTTTTTTTTAATTAATTAATTAATTTATTTATTTTTGGCTGAGTTGGGTCTTCGTTTCTGTGCGAGGGCTTTCTGTAGCTGCAGCAAGCGGGGGGGCCACTCTTCATCGCGGTGCACAGGCCTCTCACTATCGCGGCCTCTCTTGTTGCGGAGCACAAGCTCCAGACGCGCAGGCTCAGTAGTTGTGGCTCACGGGCCCAGTTGCTCCGCGGCATGAGGGATCTTCCCAGATCAGGGCTCGAACCCATGTCCCCTGCATTGGCAAGCAGATTCTCAACCACTGCGCCACCAGGGAAGCCCGAGTCTTTCTTCTTCTTGTTGGGCTCCAGTATGGTTACAGGGCATAAGAGACCCCATTTTGTCTTCTCACTCTATTTAATTAAGGCTTTTTTAAAAAAAAATTTTATTGGAGTATAGTTTATTTATAATGTTGTGTTAGTTTCAGGTGTACAATATAGTGGTTCAATTATGCATATACATATATTCATTCTTTTTCACATTCTTTTCCCATATAGGTTGTTACAGAATATTGAGGAGGCTTCTGTTTACTAATTTTTACAGAAACAAGTATACATTATATTTCCCTGGTATTTGCTCTGTAAAGTCAAGTCCTTACTTTTCTTAACCTTTGCAAGTTTTCAGCTACCATTTAATTCATTGTTGCTTCCTAAGCTGTTATCCTTTCTGCCTCAGAAACACCTGTTCTTCTAAGACTAAGCATCAGTCTTTTATCTTCATAAATATACTTTCCTCTCTCATGATATTTTATATTTTTAGTTTTTCTTTGTAGTTAGAAAAATGGATTTTAACACAACCAAATTAGCTTTATTTAATAATCATATATTTGGAATCCTGCAAAACTAAGTGCTGCGCAAAAAATTAGTAAAAAATGAAAACATCCAAGTAATTCCCAAATAGGTCAGAAAGGCAACGTTATTAACATTCCTACATTCTATTCCTCTTCCTTTCCAATCATCTTATCCAACCCCATCATATATGTAAACACTAACATCAAAGGATAGTTTTACTTCTTTTCGAAATTCATGTAATAATTGGGCTGATACAGTATGTACTCTTTTGTATTTGTTTTAGAATGTGACATTCATCCATTTTGTCTAATTTTATTGTTTTGTTCCAAAATTTAATATGCCAAATAAACAAAAACACACACTTACAAATACTCACACACATAATCCTCTCTACTCTTGATGCACTGATGTCTTTTGTTGTATGTACAGATGGTTAGACAAGACAGAGACAGGGAGGGAGAGGGAACGAGGGGGAGAAGGAGGGATAGAGAGAGAGAGAGAAGGAAATTTTGTTGGCTTATATGGTATGTAAAAACATTATATACATTTTCCAGCTGCCTTGCATCCTTATCAAAATTTAACATGGCCAATTATTTCATTTCAGCCATTTTGGTGACTATATAGGGACATCTTACTTTGGTTTTAACTTATGTTCCCCTGATTATTAAAGATAAGTATTGAGAACATTTTCATACATTTGTTAATTGCCCATTTGGATACCATTTTATATGAAGTTTCTTTTCAAAAGGCTGATGCCTACTTTTCTATTGGGTTGCATTTTCTTACGATTTTAAAGAAAAGTTTAGGTATTCTGTGTATAGGTTTTTTCTATTTTTGATTATATGGACTGCAGATGTATCCTTTTTGCTTTGTTTTTTCACTGACTTAAGGTATATTTGTTTAACATTGGTTTCTATTTTAATGTAGTCAAATTTATCACTATTTTTTTTTAATTATTAGAGCTTCCTTCTCTACCAAAAGGCTTTGAAAGTACGAGCTCATATATTATGATCTAGACATTTTACTGGTTTATCTTTAAGCATAAGTTCCATAAAATATATGAATAAAATTTTGCCTTTTATGAGGAAGGGATAAAGATACAGCTTTTCCCATTTGAATAACTGACATATTGTACTGAAAACCCTTTCTTTTCTTCTTTACACCTTCATTTTTTGTCATAAGTCAAGTGCCCTGTGTGGAAGTTTGTCTTTGGAGAGTAATTTCTGATCCATTATTCTATTTTTCAACATTGAGAAAAAACCAAATAGTTGTAATTAATTTAACCTCATAATGAACCTTAATATCCACTATTGTAATCCTTCTCACTTTGTTAATCTTCAAGATTTCTTTGATTAATCTTGGCAATTTTCACTTTCATATATAATTTAGAATGAGATTGTAAATTACAAGAAAAAAAAACCTGCTGGAATTTGGATTGGGATTTCATTGAATTATAGATCTATTTTAGAATCTTTGACATCATTACAGGATAGAATCTTCCAGTATATTAACATAATGCACTTGTCTCAACTAATATTTTATAGATTTTTTGTGTGTGTGTGTGTGTGTAGAGCTAATGCATAAACTTTGCTAGATTTATTCCTAAGCATTAGGTGGGTTTTAATGTTTTTGTAAATATTACCATTCTAAAATTTTATTTTCTATTTTTTCATGAACATAGACTTGCACTTGATTTTTATACATTAACCCAATAGCTAAATCTGCTTATAAAATCTCATAATCATATTCTTATAAATTGTTTATATGTACAATAATATCACCTACAAATATTGACAGAATTAATTCTTGTTTTAAAATTTTTGTGTTTTTAATTAATTTATTTTCTGTTGTTTTATTTTCCTTCTCTTATTTAACTCGGTAGAATCTCTGGTACAGTACTGAATAAAAATGGTGAGAACAGATATACTTTCTTAAGAATTCAATTTTTTACCATTATGATGTTTGTTAAAGTTTATAATGATACAATTAACCAACATAAGGGAATTTTTATTTCTAGTTTTTAAGCAGATAAATATTGATAAATTGGAGTGAAGTTTTGGTGGTGTAGTGAGTTTACAATATCTCTTTCTGCTAGCAATTCTTAATTGATTATATTCAAGCTCATCAAAGTTTCCTGTGTGGTCGATGTTGTTTCTTGGGTTTTTTGGTTTTTATCTTGTTTAAGAAACTCTTTTCTATCCCAAGTCTGAAGATAAACTCCTGTATTTTAGCCTAACGACTTTATTATTTGTCTTTTTGAATTTAGAGAAAATTATTGATCTGAAAATAATTTTTAAATACATTGTGATGTGGAGTTAGGGATGATTTTTTCCTCCATGTGTATATATTATTGAGTTATCACCATTAATTAAAAAGAAAACCCTTTATTCACAACACTGAAGGGTTATATGCATCAGGTAAATGTCTATTTTGGTTTATTTCTTTATCCTGTGCACATACAGGTAAGTATTAACTACTATACATTATCATAAGTTTTCATATTGGTAGCATAAATCTTCTGGATTTTAATATTTCATTTAACTTATTTAATGCTTAAATAAATGTTCATATTTTCTATTACTCTTCATTTTAAAGAATTTATTGGCATAAAGTTTTTTTTATAATATCTAATGTTTTTAATATCTACATGCTCTGAAATTATGTCCCTTTTTCTTTCTGGTATTGGTAGTTTGTGGTATTTTTTTTCTCTTGGTCAATGTTTCAAGTTATCAATTTTTTTAGTGGGCCTTATATCTATTTTTAGATGTAACTATGCAAACCTTCAGTACTCAACTCACTTTAGGCTGTTGTCTAATTCAAGCACTCATGTCACACTTTTCCTTATTCTTTCAGTATTTTCTACAATACTGACATATGGGATTAAGGAACGAGACTGTTGACAGATACAAATACTGGGGATGTACTGCCCCTAGGGAACTCTCAAATACAGGTGATGAAAGCCTTGAACGAATACATATTTTCAATCTTCTACTCAACGATTCTGAGAAACATTAATAAGTATAAACAGAATTGAGACTTATTTGAACATAGTGATGCTTAACTTGATAATTTACCCTAGATATTTATTTTTCTACTTTCTCTTTCAATGTCTGTTCCCTCATTTCTTCTTGCTTCCTGGGATAAACTCTCAAATACACTATCTTGCATAAGAGTTGTTGTTTTAAGATCTATTTTCAGTGGAACACAGACTAAGATATTAGTTTTTCCAAATAACCAACTTTTAGACTTTTAATTATACTCTATTTAAAAAATTTCCCCAATTTCTGTTGTTTTCTATCCTAGCAGCTTACTTTTATTTCTTTTTTATTAAATTAGCTGTTCCTATTTTATTTTTGAGACTGATGCTTAGATCGCTGTCAGCTTTTCTTCTTTCTTAATATATAAATTTAGAATTGCAAATTTCCTAGCTAACATAAAGTGCATCTTACAAGTTGTGTCTTGCATCATTTTCTCATATTTAAATAAAAACATTTTATAGTTTCCACAAAGATATTTTCTTTGATCTAAGGTAAGTTTAGAAATGTGCTATTGAACTTCCAAGAACTTTCTAGTTATCTTCTGGTTATATATTTTAGCTTAATACTACTATAGTCAGACACCATACATTGTATTATTTGAGTCATATGAAATATATTTTTACTTGCTTTATTACCCCATTCCCAAGTTTAGTGTAATATTTCTTTTGAATTTAAATAAATGTGCATTCAACCACTGTTGCTTACATTGTTATATGCATGTGAATTAGTAAAGTTTTGTTAGGTATGATGTTTCAAGTCTTCTATTTCCTTACTGATTTTTGTCTGATTTTTCTTTCAATTACAGAGAGAACTTTTTCATAATGTATAAATTCATAGATTTGTACATTTCTCTTCTTAATTCTGTCAACTTTTGAGTTGAGTTATTTTGACTTTATCGAGATATGATTTATATACAATTAACTGCATATATTTAATATGTAAATTTGAGTTATATTGACAAATGTATATGCCTATGAAACCACCACCACAATCAAGATAATGAACGGATCCATTGCTCCCTAAAGATTCCTAGTGCTTCTTTGTAATCCATTTCTCTCACCCAATTCTGTGAGTCCCCATATCACTCACAGGCAAACATTAAGCAACTTTCTGTCAAAATCAGTTAGCTTGAATTTCCTACAATTTTATATAAATTAAATCATACAATATGTACTATTTTTGCTAACTTCTTTGATTCAGCATGACTATTTTGAGATTTATCTATGTTGGCATGTGTGTAATAGATAATTCCTTTTTATTACTGAGTAGTATTCCACTGTATGACTCTTCCACAATTTGTTTATCCATTCATCTATTGATGGACATCTGAGCTGTTTCCAGTTTTAGACTATTACAAATAATTAGTTTGTAAATATATGTGTAGAAGTCTTTGTCTTGATATATGTTATCATTTCTTTTGGGTTAAGTACTAAGGATTTGAATGGCTAGGTCGTACTGTGGGCATAGATTTGACTTTTAAAGAAATTGACAACTGAATTGAAAAGTGGCTATCCCATTTTACATTCCCATCAGTAGCATGTGTACATTCTAATGCCTCCACATCTTCACCTTATACTAAACGTACAATAAAAGTTAGATTATGCATGCTAAGATGAAAAACTTAGGCATCTTTGAGTTTAGCTATTCTATTTCTGATCTGGCTAATGGAATTCTCATTGCCTTAAATATCTGCCCTTGCTTTGTCTGCCCAGTAATTCCTATTTACCTTTCATGATCAATTTCTAACCTACCCTGAAATGTATTTCACCTCCATCTTTGTACAATGACTATTTGTTCTACATGTTCTGAAGTCCCTACATTCTTATATTTTAGTCTCTCTTATTAGATTAGGTGTTTCCTGCAGGAAGAATCATGTATTATTTATCCCTAGCACCTGCCTCGGAGCTTGACACATATTAAGAGCTTAATATATTTTGGATTGTTAAATGAAATAGTAAACAGAATTTTATAAATCTATGCCTTCCTGATTATCTGTAAAAGCTTCCAAATGAACATTTCATACTAAATGTAGACACATGGAATTGCATTGATTACTTCTAAGACTTGAACCATTCAGAGTGCAATTAATGAAAATAAAATGAGATATCAAGATACTTCTGAGAACATGATTTGATTTAAAATTTAATCATCATTCATTCATGACTGCCATTGGAGTTTAATTTATTAGATACCATCTGCTGCCTAAACATCTCGGGAATATTTTTAAGGAATATCTTTCTGGAGAAAATGATAACCTTTTTTTTTCAACATCTTTATTGGAGTATAATTGCTTTACAATGTTGTATTAGTTTCTGCTGTATAACAAAGTGAATCAGCTATATGTATACATATATTTCCATATCCCCTCCCTCTTGCGTCTCCCTCCCACCTGAAGTATCACCTTACACTGATCAGAATGGCCATCATCAAAAAATCTACAAACATTACATTCTGGAGAGGGTGTGGAGAAAAGGGAACCCTCTTGCACTGTTGGTGGGAATGTAAATTGATACAGCCACTATGCAGAACAGTATGGAGGTTCCTTAAAAAATTGAAAATGATAATCTTGTGCCACCTTGTTTATCAGTTATCTGGTTGCTGACATTTAAACTTTGTAACAACAAAAATTATAGTTGAGCGTATAAGGCAATAAATGAAAACTAAGTATGATAAGAACACGATGAAAATATAAATGGCTTTTTTGGGGCCAGATTCATTACTTCCTGTATTATAATGAGCTATGCAAGTATGAGACTAGGTTACATGGCAATAGAGTGATTCAGAAGGCAAACTTCATTCAGATAAGCGCTAGTTTGAGTGTTGGCTATACCTTTAAATGGCACCATGATCTTAGACAATTGGGAAACCATAGTTCTTTCATCATAATTAGTAGATAATAATAGCAATCTTGTAAATTGTGTGTATATGCACATTTATCTACTTGGTTAATTTATCCATGGGTCACAAAATTTGAGTAAGATGGCCATTTAAGACTGAAAGTGTCCAAAATATGCCACCTCAAAATATGCCATTTTAGGCTTAAGATTATTTTGAGCTGAAAGCAATCGAGAATGAGCAGATTCAGGAACAGTTCTCTACCTTTCCCTTTTCTGCCTAAAAGCAAGGCATAGATTTCCTTTGTGAAGGCAGCACAATTTTCCCCTGTGGAAGTGTCCCTCTCTCCCTTATCTGGAGGAAGAGGTTGACTCATCACAGAAGAGAGAGTTGGAACAAGATGAGTCTGCATCAACAACAAACCTTACTGAAATAACCCTTAGCTTACATTGGTTTCCTCATAAGATTCCTAGTCAGTTCACCAGTTTTTTGTTCTTTGAAGCCCAAATCCCTTTTCCTTTTTTAAGATGGTCTATAGGTTAGCAAGTCTAACCACTTTTTTGAGTTTCACTTCTCTGTCAACTCTCATGCCCATGAATATTAACAAAAATTGTATGCCTTTTCTCCTGTTAATCTCTCTTTTGTTTGTTTAATTCACATGCTCCCAGACAATGAGCCTAAGAGGGCAGAGGATAAGTTTTTCATTCCCAACAGAACCCTTAGATGCTAGACATTTTTACTTTAAAAATGGGTATCTCTACAAAGAATAAAATTCTTTTAAAAAATTTTCCAGAAAAGTTAATGGAAAAAAAAGTTTAAAAAATTGATTCTTCAAGAGTTACCTAGGTCCCAAATATTTCTAATTACTAGGAGCTATTCATTTTTGCACCCTCTATGGGTCCGAACAGTTTTGCAGTAGAGCAGACACGCTGTGCTTGATAAATGTATTAATATTTGCAATGCCCCTGTGTTCTCTTTTAACTACAAATTCTTTATTATTTTTAAGCAATTTTATTAGTTTCCTAAGGCTGCCATAACAAATCACCACAAACTTAGTAATTTAAAACAATGGAAATTTGTTCTCTAACAGTTCTGGTGGCTGTACTCCCACTAGAAGCTCTAGGATGGATTTCTTTTCCTGCCTTTTCCAGCTTCAAGTGTCTCTGTAGGTTCATTGGCTTGTGGCTGCAAAACTCCAATCTTGACTTCCTTCTTCACATGGCCTTCTCCTCTGTGTATATTTTTCTTTGTATGTCTCTTATAAGGACACTTGGGTTTGGTGGATAAGCCAGGATGATCTCACCTTGAGATCTTTAACTTAAATGCATTTGCCAAAAGTTTTTTTTTTCCCCCAAATAGGGTCACATTCATAGGTTCTGGGAATTACAATATTTAAATATTTTGGGGGGGGGGCATCATTCAACCCACTGTACCAGTGATGGATAACTTAACTTGTTATCAAGTAGTTTTCCTAAACTTGATGCTGTACACATCTTGATTTTTCAAATATATTTTTGCCGTTTCTCTTATTCTCCATCTTGGTCATTTCTGACAGCAGGCATAGATCTGTTTATGTGTTCCAACAAAACTACTACTACTACTGGCTGATACCCAATGAGAGCATACGCTATCCCAGACAATGAGCTAAATACATCACACCCATTATCTCATTACATCTTTACAAGAAACCAGAAATATACCCACTTCACAGTTGTAGGGACTTATGCTGAGATATTTAGAGGGATTTTGTGACAAATTCGAGGTCTCAGTTAGTAAGAGACAGAACTGAAATAATGGAGCCCACTGTTTTGTTTACAGAGTTTTCTCAACCACTATGCTGTATTCCTGTATTCCTTCTTTGCACTTCATTTTGAATTATCTTGAGAGGGGCTGGTCTGTGCTTTTCTGCATTTATGTTGGATCTGTACACCATATACTAGTTTTTCTCTTGCGCTGGTTCAGAAGCTGCTGTTTCTTTGCTGTATATTCTCTATATTGTTCTGTGGTTGATTTGTAACTGAATCTGCTATAAAGTGAGTTTCTATTTTACTTAGGAAAAATCCAGCTTTACCTTTCATTTGTTAGAGCTTATGTTCCACCAAGGCCTTATTCTGTGCTGGGGCTTATTTCCTGGGCTCTATTTATCACCCACCTATGACAGGTTTCTCTACTTCTTTGATGTACTCCTTGCAACTTTTGAGAATTCCCAGTTTCCTAGGGAAAGCGTCACATCTTACTTCTAAAGCAGGGGTATCTGAACACTTTTGATCATTTAACATATCTGAAAGACAATTATTAGTTAATGCCTCTATATATGAGTGTGTGTGTGTGTGTGTGTGTGTGTGTGCATTCATATACACTGTATATATAATGTATTGATAGGCTATGAACATTATAAATCATGCACAAAAAGAAATTATGAAATTAAAATCAAGTAAAAATAAGATTTTCCAGTATTTTGCCATTCGTCCTAATGCATGGACTGATACAAGCACTATGATTTTTACCTTGAGGTCCAGTATTTAAATGAGCACGACAACTCACTACATGCCCAGAGGTGATTCTGGTCTCTGACCAGCTCGTCTTATGGCAGTACTGGCCTCAACCTGACTGTTACACTCTTATCACTTGAATATCAGAATCTCTTTGACTTGTGCCTATGCTCACCCATAAAGGGGCTTTACATCTGTATCTGCCCTGTAATACAGAGAGCATTAAGCAATTTTCAGACTGGTGCTACTAAAATACTCCCCACTTCCCAAACTCACAAAAAACAAAATCTTTCTTTATTTTTTTTCTGAATTATTTTCTTCAAAAGTTATGGAACAAGAGTTAAAACTAGTGTTTGACATGAACCTTCAGAAGCTTATTATCACACAGTTACTGGTAGAACATGTTTTTTTTAACCATATTAAAATTATGTAACTTTTCTAATTCCCTTGGCATATAACCACATAGCTGGTGCCTCCCATTGGGGAACCCATGTGAACGCTCACGGAATATAAGCTTCTGTTTTAACCGGTTCCTATGAGAAGTCTCACTTGAATCTACTTCAGATGAGAGCATTTCTAACCTGCTTTCTGAAACTGATTTTGTGAAAATGAAGACCTTGTGTAAACTGCTTAAAGCTAATCCTAATACTGAATCAAGTAAGCACACAACAAAAGGTAGAGAAAAGACACTTTTCAGTAGCTATTGATCTAACCAAATCCGGTCATCCATATTAAATATAGATCTTTAAATCTTTCTTCATTAACATTTGTAATGACAAGGTGGAGCTGGAGTAATTATCTCAATGATTTTTATGGTAATATTTTTGGAACCTATGAAAATAATTTATCATGAGGAAGAAAGGTGCCATTTTGTGAGCTATTCCTGTATCATCCATTTACTCATCTTTTAATATGAATTTAAAACAAATTCATTGCTAGTTTGTATTTGGTAAATCTTCATGCATTTTGAAATGTGTTACCGTAAAAATCTCTCTACTTTCTTATTGTTGGTTCACAGCAGCCATTGGCCCAACTGTGGCAATCATTTCTTCTAACTCTCCTCACCCCCTGGTTTCTCTAAACCTCTTAACTATATGATGGGGACATTTTTGTGACTTCCATTGAGAACACATAACACATTTATCAACCCTAAGCAGAATATTTTATTTTATTTTTTTATTTTTATTTTTTTAACATCTTTATTGGAGTATAATTGCTTTACAATGGTGTGTTAGTTTCTGTTTTATAACAAAGCGAATCAGTTATACATATACATATGTTCCCATATCTCTTCCCTCTTGCATCTCCCTCCCTCCCACCTTCCCTATCCCACCTCTCTAGGTGGCCACAAAACACAGAGCTCATCTCCCTGTGCTATGTGGTTGCTTCCCACTAGCTATCTATTTTACGTTTGGTAGTATATGTATGTCCATGCCACTCTCTCTCTTTGTCACATCTTACCCTTCCCCCTCCCCATATCCTCAAGTCCATTCTCTAGTAGGTCTGTGTCTTTATTCCCGTCTTGCCCCTAGGTTCTTCATGCCCTTTTTTTTTTTTTTTCCTTAGATTCCATATATATGTGTTAGCATACTGTATTTGTTTTTCTCTTTCTGACTTAATTCACTCTGTATGACAGACTCTAACTCCATCCACCTCACTACAAATACCTCCATTTCATTTCTTTTTATGGCTGAGTAATATTCCATTGTATATATGTGCCACATCTTCTTTATCCATTCATCTGTCGATGGACATTTAGGTTGCTTCCATGTCCTGGCTATTGTAAACAGAGCTGCAATGACCATTGTGGTACATGACTCTTTTTGAATTATGGTTTTCTCAGGGTATATGCCCAGTAGTGGGATTGCTGGGTCGTATAGTAGTTCTATTTTTAGTTTTTTAAGGAACCTCCATACTGTTCTCCATAGTGGCTGTATCAATTTACATTCCCACCAACAGTGCAAGAGGGTTCCCTTTTCTCCACACCCTCTCCAGCATTTATTGTTTGTAGATTTTTTGATGATGGCCATTCTAACTGGTGTGAGATGATATCTCATTGTAGTTGTGATTTACATTTCCCTAATGATTAATGATGTTGAGCATTGTTTCATGTGTTTGTTGGAAATCTGTATATCTTCTTTGGAGAAATGTCTATTTAGGTCTTCTGCCCAATTTTAGATTGGGTTGTTTGTTTTTCTGTTATTGAGCTGAATGAGCTGCTTGTAAATATTGGAGATTAATCCTTTGTCCATTGCTTCATTTGCAAATATTTTCTCCCATTCTGAGGGTTGTCTTTTGGTCTTGTTTATGGTTTCCTTTGCTGTGCAAAAGCTTTTAAGTTTCATTAGGTCCCCTTTGTTTATTTTTGTTTTTATTTCCATTTCTCTAGGGGCTGGGTCAAAAAGGATCTTGCTGTGATTTAGGTCATAGAGTGTTCTGCCTATGTTTTCCCCTAAGAATTTGATAGTGTCTGGCCTTACATTTAGGTCTTTAATTCATTTTGAGTTTATTTTTGTGTATGGTGTTAGGGAGTTTTCTAATTTCATACTTTTCAGACTATACTACAAAGCTACAGTAATCAAGACAGTATGGTACTGGCACAAAAACAGAAACATAGATCAATGGAACAGGATAGAAAGCCCAGAGATAAACCCACGCACATATGGTCACCTTATCTTTGATAAAGGAGGCAAGCGTATACAGTGGAGAAAAGACAGCCTCTTCAATAAGTGGTGCTGGGAAAACTGGACAGGTACATGTAAGCAGAATATTTTAAAAATGAAGTTTACCTAGTGTGAAGTTATAGGACCTGGGTTTTAGTCCAAGATCTGACATTCACCAGTTGCCAAAGGAAAAAGCTATTGATTTCTCCTCAGATGGTTCTTGACTGTTTAATAGCCATCAGGCTCCTTTTACCTCTGTTCATCAATGTTGAGGTAGGAAAGCCCTCTGTCATATACACTTCCTTGGAGATACACACAATTTTATTACAGATGATTTAAAAAGTGAATAACTGCACAAATCTGGCAAGAAGAGTGTTTTATAAAATAGATACAAACCCATCAAACTGTCTTTTTATATTTTATGCTACATGAATTGATCTATCCATACAATTATTCATAGAAATATGATTTATCTATACAGAATCAGTTACAGACTTGAACATGTTTTTTCCTACTTCTTGGATTTAAGATTACCGTATCAGATACTCCCTGTTTTGTATATTTTGGTATCACTGAATAAACATAATTTATGTTTATGTCTTGAGTAGTTCATATCAAAATTTTTATATGCCAACTTTCTTGACATCATTTCTAATATTTCATAATTCGTTGGCAGATAGAGTCAGTGACAGAGCTCAGTATTACATTAAACACAACATGATATTTCCCATGACTGCTTTGTTTTCTCTTTACTTATAAGATTTAAATATTTTTTATAAGGAGTTATGTTTTTCCAGACATAAGATTTGAGAACTACAAAATACATGTTAATATAGCCAGTTACAGAGTTAACTTTACCAAATACTTATACCCGACTACATAAGTCTGATTCTTTGTTAAGACTATTATCTATATTTACCTTTCTATCTATCTATCTATCTGTTTATCTATCATCTATCTATCTATCATCTATTTTTCTATAATCTATTATCTCTCTGTCTAATCTATACCAATCATCTATCACCTTCTAATAAAAAGAACAGGAGGCAATTACTTTCCTGTAGATCAGTTTAATTAGTCAGAATAACTTAAAAGAGATTTTATAACATTTAATTACTTTAGTCTCTATATTATTATTTAAGTTTTAATGGGAAACAAATATTTAATCCTTTAAAAGTTATGGTTTTACTGTATTTAATAGTGAGAATTAAATTTCTTACCTTTTCATTTTCTCTAGCCAGACCAAATATATTTCTGCTTTTTCCTGCCTGAAATAGATTTACTAAATCTAGGACTTTTCTGTACTCTGAGTAGTATCATGTCTCAAAAAAAAAACACAAAACAAAGCAAATGGTATTTTTCTGAACTTCAGTTAAGCCAAAGATATTTTATATTTTATGACAACTTAATATTTCATTAAGAGCTAAATTCATGAATTCCTTCTTGCTGAGGAATGGGGAGAAATGTTGATATTTAAAGCCAGGAAACCTATTTTTTAACATTGATCCTATCACTAAATGAGTGGTGAAAGACCTTCATTTCTTAGCAATACTGGTTTAATCTTCCAGAGAAAAAAATTTTTTGAATAATACTGTTTTAAAATCTAATATTTATTAGGTTTTTATTATTTATGTACAGACACTCATCTAAGTGAAATGATGCATTATTAACTTATTGAATGCTAACAGGAACCCTATTAGATAGCTACCTCTTATGACATGATTGAGGAAGTTGAGGGTTGGAGATATCACATGACCTGCTTTAGACCTCAGAACTGGTAAGACTTATGCTTCAACACTCATGTGCCAGGACATACATGCTACTTTCTCATAAACTAAAGACTGAAAAATCTGTAAGCCATGTTCTAGTTTTAAAATTTAAAACAAAAAGTGGATCTCAAACACATATAAGGATTTATTGCTTAGCAGGTTTCAAACTTTGTACATTAGCAATTTTGACTGATAGCATGAATCACTTAACTCCAACCCACAGGCCAAATGTCACCTGTGGTCTGTTTTTGTATGACTCATACACTAAGAACATTTGTTTTTTTTTTCTTACATTTTTCAATGCTTATAAAAAAATAAAAAGAAGACTATTTCTTGACAAGTAAAAAATATCTGAAATGCCAATATGTGTGTCCATAAATAGTTTTGTTGGAACACGGCCATTCCTGTTAGTTTACATATTGTCTATGGCTATTTTCACACTACAATGGCTAGTTTAATATTTTCAAAGGAGATATTTGGCCCACAAAGTGAAAAAATATTTACTATCTTGTGTTTTAAGCAAAAGTTACTCATCCTCAGTCTATTTTACTCACCAGAAAAAAGTTGTTTATATTGAATCAATCATATTAAATGAATAAGTTTTTATTGTGTTCATATATAATATTTATAGTCAAAGGACACTGAAGGATATACAATATAAAGCAAGTACCTGGACATTGAATTATGCTACAAAACCAATACAGATGAAACAAATGAGAACAGTTAAGAAACTAAAATATAAGTATTGATTTTATGTGCAATGACATTTCAAAGAAAGTCTCAGACAATCTTAGAATATTTGAAGAAATATCCTTCATGCAGAGGAAACAGTTGTGCTTTTAAGGCTGAATATCTTTTAAATAGAGGTAGGGAGTAGGGGTTACTTCAGGTTATAGCAGCAAACTCATGAAAAGACAAGGATGTGATGACTAGTATATAACAAAACATGGATAGAGGTTGGACTCTGGTGAAGAGACCATGATGGATGATGTGCCTAAATTTAAAGTTGTTCGGCTCATGAGGCTGTGGTTCCATTGCTCCCTGCCCTGCCCCAACAAAAGTCTGTCTTTTTAAATCTCACTACCAAATAGATAATTCTACCAAAGACAATTGTATCATTATAGATATATTTGTCATTAAATATATGAGAATTATGACCTTCCCTCAGTCTTCAACATTGCCAGATCATCTGTCACATGTTTCTGGAAAGTTCCCATTCTACTAACTTCAACAACTATTTTACAACTTCTTTGTTATTAAAACTCATAATTTCAATGCTGTCTCTTTCACATTTACAAGATTATTCTGCTTTCCTTTTTATAGGAAAAGAAAGTCTATAAGGAAGAAATTTCTTCAACTTTCTCCCCGTCTCTCACACAAATATCTGCACCAGAACCTTGGCATGCCTCCTTCCTGCCAGTCTCAAAAGAAAGCATCCTCTTTTCCAAATGCAATCCACTTACCTGACATGGGACCCTGCCCTTTCCCTGGAGATTTGGCTCAACTGCATGTACCTTCAATCTACCTACTGATGTCTTCCCTCAGCATACAAATACACACAGCAAAACATACCCCGTAATCACTGACCTTCCATAAAACTTGTACTTCGATCTTTCCTTATTCCTCATATTCTATCTGAGCAATTTTATTTTGTGTCTTAGACTCTCATTTATTGGAGCTGTTCCTGAAATCCCCCTCATTCTCCCCCATCCTTATTTGGGCTTCTCCCACTTTAAAGTCTAAGCTTAAATTTTAATCTAATAATTCTTTAATTCTTCCAACTTGTAACCCTTCCCTGTTCTCTATTTCACAGAAGAAAAACACCATTTCTCTTGTTTTAAGAAACGGAAAACCTCAATTTTCTTCCAAATCTCTGCTTTAAGCCTTCATAGTAATAATTTCTGTAGTTTAGATTCCACATTGCTCTCAATAATGGATAAAATAGGTTTAAAGGCAGCTAGATTAACTGGGTTATGTTCAGAGAAAAAGCGAGCTTGATGAGAAGGAAATTTAATATGTTAAATTTACAATGAATATGAAAGACTCTGGAATATTCAACTAGAGTAGAGAAAGAGCTGCTTTCCAAATATTTGAAAATGCTCATGTGGGAGAGAATATGCATTTTGATTTGATCTTAAGACCCAGTGGTTGAAGAAAGTGTGTCCTGAGATGAAATGATGGCCTGAAGATTCACTGACTTCACCATAGTGGGAATTGATCAGGCATATCATAGATGGACACTTAGTGGGGATGGTATAGAGTTTAGTTATTAGAAGAATGGTTGGATTAGATGAAATTTAAGATCCACCCCAATCCTATTTTTGTGTAATGTTGAAGACATATCAGTATTGACTTAATGAATTTTAAAATTTCCTAAGGGTGATGTTTATGCTGCAATTATAATTAATTTATGTACTTTAAAACAGAATTTGAGAGAGTTTAGTGCTTTAAAAAGTGAAGTGTGTCTTTCTTTCAATATAGAGGCTTTGATAAATGCAATGAGTTGCCATGACATGCAATATCACATCCAAATTTTAATGTCAAAACTTGATCTATTGCAAAGCCACGTGAATTGTTATTCAGAGAAACGGAAAATATATTTTAAAATGTCCCTATAAATCTGTTTCCCAGATTGTAGTTTACATCAGCCTTTAAACATTTAGAGTGATGGAAAGTAAACATCATAAAACGGCCCCAAATTATACTGAATCTATAAGAAGAATCCTTCAGAGTGTAACATTGACTAGACACCTTTTCATAGCACTATTGATTTTGTACTGAGGTTAAACATTAAAAATACTATTTTGGCAATATTTTCACATTAATAAATAATTTTCTCAGAGGGAACAACACTTAAAAATGAAAAGTAAATGACAAAATAATTTTCAAAATCAGAAGACAGTTTAAAAAGAATGTAATGAAAAAAAATATAGCCATATAACATGAAAGCTGCCTCGAAATAATTTGTTGTTCAAAGTTCTCCCCAGAAAGAAATTTTAATTAGAACTAATTTCATTAAAAATGGAAACTGATTAAAATTATTTTGAAAACTTGCACAGGGTCATTATTAGTAAATCTGTATAGAATTCTATACATCATCTGACTCAGCCTGATAGAATTTTAAATTAAAAAAAAAAAAGATTATACTGCATATAAAAAAGGGAGGATTTTATGCTTCAAAATAGTATTATGTGGGAAGTAGAAAACATTTTTATATTAGTCAAAAATATTTAAGTGATACCTAGGAGAGTAAAGTTAAAAAATATGAATACATATTTGTCTTTTACTCAAAGGAACTGAATGGCCACTTCAAAGTAGATATCACTGTGTCCTAAGAATTTTGTTCCATTTTTTAAAATGTGAACATGGGTTAATAAATCTTCTTTTCTACAGTCTTGGTAAGAGATTTGGCTCCCCTTGAGTCATCATTTCCTTAGCGATGAATGCCATGGGGTCTCTAACTTCCCAGGCATGTACACTTACCAAGTTCTTTCCAGTGACTCACATTGAATACCGAACTCACAATATTCCAGAGAAAACTATATATCTCTGGATGGTAGAAGCATGCTATTCAATTTTTAGAGTATTAACAATAAACAAACTGAAACACCATTAACCAGATGCATGACCATCTCTTCTATAGGTAACACAGATCAAAAGAACAACTTGAGTGTCGGTAGCTCTTGAATAGGAGATGCTAGTATCTCATGGACAACCACTTTCTCCCCCACATGCAGAAAAACCATTGCTGCTACAGAATTCTTTCAAGATACTGTACTGATAATCTCTATTATTTTATTGGAGTTAATCCAAAAGATGAAATCCACTACCTATCTCAGCTCTAAGGGTTGCGATTTCAGTGCAACCTAAAAGACTAGATAATGAAATCTGTAAATAGGCAAAGTTTTCTTAGGAGATAGCACTGCTGTTACACTTTTATATGTTTACGTTAATTATCATATTTTTCAATTTGAATAGACTTAAGACACAAATACTGGGGAGGAGAAATTATTAGTTTTGTACTTTTTGGTGGTAGTGACATACTGCTGACAAAAGCTTAGTGTTGAGCACAAGGAAGAGCTTACTTATAGCTCAGTAGGTGGAATAATAATAGTAATTTATGCTGAGTCCCCATGTAATCCCAGTATCACATCATTATGGATGTCTAAGAACAACATAGACTGGGAAGAAAATATATGCGAAGAAAAATATAGTGGATATTTGATGTAAACAAGATACTCAATTAAAGAAACATTTTTTGTATCCAAAGGTTACACTTCAGAAAATAGTTGTAAAATAAACAATATTCTTTTCTTCTCTCAAAAATTCTTTTGAGTCCAATAGAACTTATTAAAATTTGGAGTAAACTTTTCACGTAGATGTCCATGAATTTTCAAGTTCTTATGTCCAGTGTGTGGAAATGGCCAATTGCAAATGTCTCCTTGGCATAATAAATTTAGTTCATTAGATGGAAACTCTAAACTAAAAACAATTCTATCGGGTCCCATAGTCCCTATAAATGCGCCCCTCACTCGCCGCTAAAATATAACTGCCTTTGGAATAAAACACTGTAATATAATTTGCTACTTTCAACAATAACTAGAGATTTCAGCCAAGGAACTGAGAGTCTCTTTTAAGTATTTTACCTACAGTCTACTGACAATTTTAAAATTCTGTGTAACGTACTAAAGTAGTCAATGGATATTCAAGACATCACATACACAAAGCTTATTTGCCTACAGCAAAAATGTGTTTTTACTATAGATAGCAAATACTTTTACGGTTCATATTTCATTCAAGATCATACAGAAGCATCCTGCTTACTAAGTGAGACATCTAAGTATCATTTATTACCAAGATTTTTATTGGCTTGGATTGAGATGCAACTGACATACAAATAGATTTCATGTATTTAAATGTCAATGTGAAGGTATTCTACAGATTTTTACCCCTGTAAAACTACCTGCAATATCAAAATAATTAATATATAATACCCATCACCTGCAGAAGTTTCCATGTGCCAATAAGTAATCCTTCATTCTTGCCTACCTCCATTCCATGCCCCCCCTCGACCTCCACCCATCATTGGTGAGCTTTTTGCCACTATGGATTAGTTTTAATTTTCTGTAGTTTTTTTTAAAATAAATTTATTATATTTATTTGTTTATTTTTGGCTGCGTTGGGTCTTCATTGCTGTGTGTGGGCTTGTCTCTAGTTGTGGCGAGTGGGGGCTACTCTTCATTGCAGTTCGTGGGCTCCTCATTGCAGTGGCTTCTCTTGGGGAGAACAGGCTCTAGGCACCCGGGCTCCAGTAGTTGTGGCTCGCGGGCTCTACAGCGCAGGCTCAGTAGTTGTGGCACACGGGCTTAGTTGCTCTGCAGCATGTGGGATCTTCACGGACCAGGGCTCGAACCCGTGTCCCCTGCGTTGGCAGGTGGATTCTTAACCACTGTGCCACCAGAGAAGTCCCTAATTTTCTATAGTTTTTATACAAATGTAACCAAACAGTATACACTTTTTTTTTGTCTGGCTTCTTTCACTCAGTATAATTATTTGAGATACATTCATGTTGTAGTATGTTATAATAATTCCTGTTTTTATGTGTAGTATTTCCTTGCATGATTATATTACAATATGTTTATCTCTTCACTTGTTGATAGAAAGTTTAGTTGTTTCCATTTTGGGCTATTATAAATGATGGTGCTATGAACATCCGTGTACAAGTCTTTGTACAGCATATGCTTTCATTTCTGTCAGGTAAATGCTGAGGTGTGGAATGGCTGCATTATATGCACTACAAGCACTCAGCTTCCTGAGACCATCCACACTGCATGGCTCTTGGCCACCTTCTCCCATTTTCAAAGTCACCAAAGACAGGTGTAGTCCCTTTCATGCTTTGAATCACTCCAGCTTCTTCCATTGCCACACTGGCCTCATACAGATAATCCAGGGCAATCTCAATAAAGTATGTGACCTCCATTTCATCTGCAGAGATCCTTTGTCACCTAACACAACAGATTCTTAGATTCCAGGGATTAGGGCATGAACATCTTTGTAGGAATGGGAGGGGTGAGGGGTATTGTTCTGTTTGCCACACACAGTTAATAGAATAGACTTTAAATCATTTTACTTTTGTTTGGGCATCTATAACCACAGAAACAGAAGTAACTAGCCAATTCTTTCATATGAGCAGCTTGCTGTACTGATGAGCAAAGAAGAAAACAATGTCACATGAACAATCAGATCACCCGGAAGTCAAGGTGACAGTGCATGTGTATCAACACAGCTGTGCTATTTACACAGTGTCTCTTGAATCTGTTAGGGAAATCAAAGACCCCAACATTGTCTCTCTGGCTATTTTACTGGTGCTTTCTAAAAACCTCATAACTACTTTTTGACACTATAGGACTGTGTACAAGTTTATAGTATACAATCCTACTTGTTGCTGCTCTGCTCTGTAGAATGTTAGAAGTGAAAACAAAAAAATATGTATCTACACATGGTGGTTATTTGTGGGAGAGCAACGTACAGTTTCTTTCTTTTTTTTTTTTTTTGCTTCCAACTGTGTTAGTCTTTTTGTATTCTTTTGGTAATCTCTTCCAGAGTTAACTACTTCCATTTGTAGGTGATGAAATGTATAAGAAATCCACTTCAAATGCTGGCACTGCTATGAGCATGGTCTTTCCCTTTACTTCAACTCAATTACTTTTGATTCTTATTTGTATTCCAAGTGCCAGAAGTGGTTTTCACTGTAGAAGTTATCTGAAGATGGTCTTATGCTTTCTAGTAGTTGTCTACAACCAGGCTCTAGCTTCTCCAGGAAGGCTACACAGGATGGATTTAGATATTACATATTAAACTAAGAGGCTTTCTCTCAAATGAGTTTAAATGCATTTTATTTTTAGACAACCTACGTGACATACCATTTTTCTCAAAAACAATGCTTCCACTCCAAATAAATCAACTGTTAAAATAAATGAAGAGCTCAAAATGACATCAGTCCCGTTTGTCTAAGTCCTGGTGTTGTGTGGATGGAAAGCTGCAGCCAGCCAGTTATGACGACAGGTGCTATAGATCCAAAGGAACAGCCAAATTTGTTAACATTTTTCCATTTTTAACCACCCTTAAAGAAAATCATATATGGGCTTACACCATCCTCACGGTAGTCTAGCAGAACAGACATGCTATCTGGATTCATATTTTCACCAATAAGGAGCTGACAGTTGTTGAAATTAGCAAGTATGTGCTTGATTTGTTCTGCAGCCCCTGTCATAAAACGTTTTACTCCTTCTGGTCTCTGTTCTTCAAGTTTCCCTTTGATTGACTTCATGTAATCTTTGATGTACTTCTGGTAAGCTTCTTCTGTGTAGCTGGTTTCCTGCAAGTGATGGTTCATGACAATATCGACACCAGTGATTTCTGTGCTTTCTGTACCTTCCTCCTCAGGGCCTTCAGCAGAGGCATTTCCACCAGTGAGCGAGTCATCACTGTTACCCTCTGTCCTACTGACCATCTTCCCCTCCACATCCAGACACAGCCCTTTGGCGACCTGCCTGATCTTGTAGATGTCGGAGAGCACCTCAGCATAGCTGATGAGGTCCCGGTAGATGGAGCTGCCGGGAGCTCAGAGCAAGCGCGGTGCAGTCAGAGCGGCGCTGGGCCTGGGGCAGGGGCGGGGGCGAGGGAAAGGACGGAAACGCAACATGCAGTTTCTTTAACAGGTCAAGGATTATATACCACTTGAAAAGGCAAACTCATGATTACAATCAATCTGGAAAAATAGCTGTCACTATACATTTAAAGAAATTCTTTATAAGTACATAAATTTAGAGTATATTTGTATATGAATTAGCATAAAATTGAAGTTGTTTTGTTTACAATAAGGATAGAAAAATGCAGTGATACTTATTTAGAAAATCAACTCAATTAAAACATTTTTATCTAATAGTAGTCTAGCTGTTTTCTGGTTTTGTTTCCTATAGTTGAAGAAAATGTCATTTTGAATATTTGTGATTTTTTTTTTTATAATTCTGATAACACACAATGAATAGTTTGTCATTTCCAAGAGGCAGAATTCCCCAAATGCACTGGTTACCTGTTTGTACAAATGTGTGACATTTACTTATTTGTTTCTTACAAAATGGGATTTCTGGCTCATATTAAATTCCAAATCATCTTCCACTTGCATGCAACTTAGAATGATCTTAGCATGCTCCCAAAACAATCTGCACTCCGTGCAATCACTCAAAGTGAGCACTTGTGTTTATTCTCCTATTCAATTCTAGCTTTCCGTGCTGTTCGGATGTCCTTACATTGGTACAGTTTTGAGTGAGGCAGAGTTGTGTTAGCTGGAGGCATATCTAGGGTTACTATGAATTGCAAATTAACTAATAGATTTTGAATTGCCATTTTTGGCCCAAAGATGCCAAGAAATCTGTATTTAGAGGATACATATTTGGGCAAGACTGAAAATATAATTAAGTTATTAAGACGGTGATCACCATGTCCGAGACTGAATACTTGTGATAGGTGGTGGAGGAGCTACTGCTGAAAAAATGTGCTTCCAGAAGAAAATGGTGAGATTGAGACTATTACCCAGAAAGATTTCTTTTCAGGATGACAGATACATTTTTTTAACTTCTGCAATGGAAGCTATATGGGAATTAGGGCATCAGCTTGGATCTATGACTCTGAGAGATCAGATGTTTCAGGAATTAAGTAAAATTAAAAAAATAAATCAAGTGCTGCACTTCTTACTAATTGATCTGTGGATATAATTAAAAGTGGTTGCTCCAATTATTGAAAGTGTTATTTGACCCTTTCTGCCATGAATAAGTTAGACGTTGTTGTGAGTACTTGTAAAGAAGGTGCATCATCATATATGAGCAGTTTGGGGGACATTCATTAATTGTTTCTTCAGTGAAATGTAGTTGAGACAGATACTGTGTATACTAACTTCTAGCAATACAAATTGAACAAGCTAGCCATGGAGATTGTAAAAGGATATTGACAATCATAATAAAGACTTTGTATCTATGAAAAGCAAGATTACTTCACAGTATAGAGAGATTTTGCTTGTTCATGATATTGGGGTATGGGGTTTCCGAGATTTCCAATGTCCATCTGCACTTTCAAGACAACTACTGAGTGTGAGAAAACAGAGCTAGAGGAGAGTCTATTCTTAATGTGGGCTAATCCCCTAATTAGTTACAAAATCATTTACTTAATCATTTCCAAGTAATAATTTACTGATATGTCAAAGAATTTTCAAATCATGTTATTAATATCTTTTCTTTTCCCCATCATTTAAAATTTACCATTCTCCTCCAAGGTAATTATTTCATGCATGGTTTTCTAACAAGGGATTTTGATCTTAGAACTATGGGTCAAGCCTTATCTCTGTGGGAATAGAAGCTGGATAATCTAAGATGCTACTTGAATCTTTTTGGTGTCCTTTTTCTTTAGGTAAGGTGTTACCTGGAACAATGATGATAAAAATGTTGAGGTTTTACCTTAGGGCGTGTGTGACAGTGTGATCCTCAGAGGTACGATTTAGTTCTCTGATCTTGTCAATTGCTGCACCCCTCGAATTTGACTGTTTCCTCTACTCATGGGATAGCATTTCCCATTCATAGGTCAGTCAGTGTTATAAACTATTCCAAGCTTTTCCATTCAGCAAGCTAACAATAAGTATGGTTTAGCATGATTGGACATAGCAAAAATGAAATCCTAGAATCTGTTTTAAAAGGTAGAAGTCTAAGACTAGTTGTCAAGCTCTAAGATTCTAGAAGCAGTGTCATAACAGCAATTGATTTTGATAATACAATTTTCCCTCCAGAGTAACTGAAACTACTTTTAAGTAACACAGGAAAAAATGTTCCAGAACAAAGCCAAATTGAAAGCATAAAAGTTAACCAGGTGTCATAGACATCAGCAGAGAATTGAGCACAGAACAATTTTTTTTTTTTTTAATCTACAGAAAGTTCTGCTTACTGCTCAATGCAAAGTTTGATAGAAAGTTGAATTGTACTTTTGTTTTAGAGCATCTTAAAAGCACATAGTATCCTGTAATGTCCTCCCAACTTTTGTTTCTAAACATACATAAATGTGACATTTTGGAAAAAAATAGATACCTTACTTAATATAGGGTATTTCTTTGCCATTTTATTTAAAACAGTGCAAAAGTCTTTGAACTGAGATTGCTAGTTTTATTCAACATTTTTACTCCCAGGTGTACTGTATTTCAAATGAGTTTTTCTTCTTGTTGATAAGTGTCCTGGCTTTTAGTTTGACCATTGAAATAGTGGGAAAGGTAGTCAATCAAAATGTACTTCTGTGCATTCAAATGAACCTTTTGGAAAAATGAACAAGACTGAAATCTTTAAAAGGTCTTAGTATGTTTACTAAGTGCAGGAGTGATTAATCTTTTTACTCTTATGTTGGCAGCAGCCATAAAATGCACACAATTAAAGTCTATAATGCCATATTTCTATGGCATATACTGGGAAGTTGTCCAAGAGATGATAGGATAAGATAAATTACAGTGTTTATCTTACCCTACACAGTGCCACAGTGTTCTGCAAATAAGAGTCCCTAATAAATGTGTTCAGCACAATACAATTTGGACATATTCAATGGTTTAGTCAAATGTTTGTAATAACTGTTTTTCTGCCCTGGGATTGTGTTAATTTCTAGAATAATGAGACACAATAATTCTTTTAAATGGACTTACTGATTCCAAATTTAAGTTAATAGACATCTTAATTGAGTTATTTTTTATTTTTTCACATATATGTATATTTAATTTTGCATTGAGAAATAAACATGCATTTTAAAAAGTTACAGAAAACATAACTAATATTTATAAAGTGTTCACTCATTTAACCACCACTGAGGTTAAGACATAACATTCTCAGTGCTCCAGAAACACATTTACGTACCCCTCCCCTATCACGACCCTCTTCCTCCTCCAAGATGATCAGTAACTTGTTAAGCAGAGTTTTAAATTTGGAGAACAGTGATGATTAAGACATTATCAGTAAGTGACAATATTTTTGCTGTTTTGTATAACAAGAAGGGCTATTATGTAACATTTTAAGTTAAAAGTTATTTGAAATTGTGTATGAAATAAAGGTTTTTATTTGGATGGTTACAGATACTTTTTCTTTTCTATCTATCCATTAAGTAATTTTTACAAAAACAACTAGCTGTTGTCCAATATGTATCCTGCTTTTATAGAATAATAGGATCCCCATATACCTGGCTTCCCTGAATATACTATACTTCCCAGGCTCCCTCACTTATGTCTGTGACCCTGTAATTAATTTTTGGCCAATGCGACACAAACAAATATTGTACAACAAATTTCTATGAAGGAGTAACCTTCTTTTTTCATGTCTGTTTCCCTGAAAGCTGGGATGCTATCATGGTGACTAACATTAGAGCAGTCACTTTGGACCACAAGGTGAAAGCTAGAGATTGAGGATGGCTGAGTAACAACATGGATTGGGTCAATGATGCTTGTGAAACTGCAATTGGAGCCCGATACTACCAAGTTTGTGAAAAGGAGAAACAATATTTATAACATTTGTAAGTCATTCTGTAACTGAGAGTTGAACTTAAAGCTAATGCAGTAACCAACACCTTTAAAACTGTATCATAATAAAGAGGTATTGGCATTACTTTCTAAGTGGCATTTTGTACATGGCAAGTACATTTCTTTATAATAAATATACACATTGGAAATGTTACATTAATGATACAAAGTGAATTACCACATGTATTCTTGAAAATTATTTTTAACTCACTTTATTTTAACTAACAAAATTAATTATAACTGAGGAAGGATAAAATACAAGAATATATAAAAGATGCTTCTTTGGCATTTAGAGTAAACTATTTTCCTAAGTCAGGCAGAACTGTCATAGTTGTCAGCCTTGCAAGCATGGCTTTAAAATCCTAGATTGTAACTTAACACAAAAGATAGGCAGTATGAAAGTATATAAGGCACTGATAATGGAATAGAAAGACTGGCATAATGAAGAATGAACAGAAGGTAGAAGTGCCCCAAGGCATAAGTAACATTGTCAGTGCCAGAACAGGTGCTTTCAGGAATATGCCACAAGAATAATTCAATGTCCCTGGATATTTTCTCCTTTTGTAGCTTCAATTTATATTGGAATAGTTCTCTTTTTAGTTCTTTTTTCATATTTGAATTTCCATATTGAAATAATTTAATATGTACACAAAAGACTGTATACAAAGTAGGAACAGCACAAAGAATTCCCAAATGCACTTCATAATGCTTCTCAAATGTTAACAACGTTCATAATCACAGCACAGTAATAAAAACTGGGACATTAACATTGACATGAAAATATTCTTAACTCTACCAACCTTATTCAAAGATTAACATTCTCCACAACAATGTGCTTTTTGTAGAGCAATATTCAACCCAGTCTCACACATCCCATTCAATCATTTCTTCTTAGTCTCCTTTGATCTAAAACAGTTTCTCACTCTTTTTTTTATGGTATTGAAGAGTTGAAGACTATTGACAAGGTATTTTATAGACTATTTCTCAGTGTCTGGTGTTTGTTCATAATTAAATTTAAGTTATGCACTTTTAACAAGAATACCACAAAAGGAATGCCATGACTTTCCTGGTGTTTTATATCAAGAAGTACACAATAATAGTAATACATTTTCTTACTGATGGTGTTAACATTGATCACTTGGTTAGGTGCTGTCTACGATATGAGAAACTTATGTTTTAATTTCTATTCCCAAAAGTGTTTAAACTGGTTCATCTCTATCTTTTTTCCTCCATAAATTATTTAAAATAAGATGGCTAACTGCTGAACATCAAGGTAAATTAACAGAGACTGGATTTTCCTGGTAAATCTAGCAAACAGATAATGGAACCAAATATATGAAACATTCTTTTTTTCCATAAATGAGATAATAATGCAGCACTGTGGTTACTAAGAGAATGGATACAAATGAGGTAAGTCTTATGATTGCACCAGCTCTATACCTGGAAGAATTGTCAAGTTACTGTGCTTACTGAAATAAGACAGAAACTTGAGTTTGAAAAGGTGAAGAAGGCTCATGTTTTGGGATGTCATACACAAAAGGAGAGACTTTCACAGGGACATGGCTGTGGAGACCTGCAGAATGGTTCTTTCTTAAACTGTTAGTTGATACAGATCCACATGTCCATGAGAGAAAACAACCTGAGTTTCTTGAAAAATCTTCCAGATAAAGGCAGACAAAAAGAAAAAACAAAAACAAAACTGGAGCTTCAGGAGTCTGGGAATTACTTGTGTTCCCACTGATCAGAATAGGAAGATTTCAAGATTAACAAAAAATTGGACAGAATCCTCAGCATGGCATTACCTTACAAACGGGGCTAGATTAGTTCTGGACTCTTGGGTGCTCTAGACCTGCTCTAAAAACACTTAAAGCAAGCTTTAGAAGGATACAGCTGACTACAAGTAACTTAATGTATGTTACAAAAAATCAGCATGAAAGGATAACAAAAATATAAAAACTAAGAACATAAATACACAATGCCCACCCAAAAAGAAATTATAAGGCAAGCAAAAAAGCAGGAAAATATAACTCCAAACCAGGTGAAAAATCAATCTATAGAATAAACTGAGAAGTGACAAAGGTAATGGAACTAGTGGACAACAGAAGCTAAAAGAGCTATTATGAATGCTTCATATGATCCATAAGAAGGAAAAAATGTGAATTTTGAGGAGAGAAACACAACACTTGATAACAATATTAACATATTAGGACATTCATAAGATAAGCAAACTGGAAGACATAACAACAGAAACTTCCAAAATGAAGTGCAGAGAGGACAAAACCTGAAGAAAATAAGAGCTGGATTAACTGATAGCAAATGGTTTAGCATATAAGTAATTGGACACAAAGAAAGAGAGGAGAAAGGTACTGGAACATATAATGATTGAAAATTATTAAATTTAATGAAAAATATAAATTTGCTTGTCAAAGAATCTCAATGAACACCAAGTAAAATAAATCTAAAGAAAACCACACCATGAAAAGTAGTGATAACGAGAAAATCTTAAAGCTTTAAGAGAAAAAAAAGGCACAATACTTTTAAAGATGTGTTAAAGCAGATTCTTATCAGAAACAGTGCAAACTAGGATAGTGGAGGAAAAATTTTGTTTTAACTGTCAACCTAGAATTTTTATCCAGTGAATTATTGTTCAAAAGTGAAGGTAGAAAAAAATACTTTATTTAGAGCAACAAAAACTAAGAAATTATTTTCAGAAGATATACATTAGAAAGACATAAAAATCTCTAAGTAGAAAGGGCATGATGCCAAATGGAAATTTGGGGTTACACAAATGAATGAAGAGCATCAGAAATGGTAAATACACAGTATAAGCAATGTAATTCGTCTTATTTTTAATCTATTTGAAAGATAATTGACATAAATATAACAATCCTATATATGAGTGCAGCTAATAATAAAGCTTCAAAATGCACAAAGAAAACTGTGACAGTATCTGCAGGGGAAATGGACAAATTCATAATTAGAACTGCAGATTTCAATATCTCTTTTTTCAGCAATTGTTGGATCATATATACAGCAAAATGGATCTAAGGATTTATGAGATATGCTTCTTTAGAGAATTACTTGTAAGCTATACAAGCTATACAACTATTGTGGCATATGAGAGAGCTAGCTCATGACTTAAACATACCTGACTCTTGTGTGATGTGAAGCATGAAACTTACTCAGAGATTCCCCACCTTATTCTGGCCCAGGAAGTGCATGGTCAATGCAAGAAGAAAGGCTTGGGAAGAAAGGCCTGGAACCCTCTCTTCTTCATCTGAGACACCTGATTGCCTATAAACAAGATTATTAGTAAATCTTGATACTTTGTTAGATCTCCCAATTTTTTATGAGTCTGATTTGACAATTATTCCCTTGTGTTAGCTCGTACGAACTGCTCTTAAAACTTTTGTCCCAGGATGAGGGCTACATGGAATACCATACAGTTGACTGTGGCCTGAAGTACAGAAACAATTGGCCAACAACTCTAATGTAATATAATCAAGAAATAAATATTTATTGTTAGACACTGAGATTTGGGGAGTTATTTGTTACCCCGGCAAAGGTGACTAACATATCAGGATGTGTTTGCAATAGGGATTCCTTTTTCAGCAATCTATAAATAGATTTGTGTTTTTAAGTTAAAAGTCCCAGACACCAATTTGTCAGGAAAATTGGACACTGAGAAGGACGACAGAATACATAGAATCACAAAAGGTGTGTAACAAGAAATGTATGCTAAGGATGGCATGGTTGTTATTCCTCCTATAAGATTATTCCTGAGTGATTTAATGACCAAGTCACAATGTTATTTGTTAGAAATCTTGAGAACAACTGAGTCCATGATTCAGAAACACAATTCTATCTCAATTTTTCACACAGTTTTCATGCTCTTTCTTTTACTACTTTTAATTGGCCATACTATTTTGAAATGTGGCAGAGGTGTGGTAAAGAATAGCAAAACAACAGCACCACACACACACACACACACACACACATACACACACACAACTGCTTTATCAGCAATTATCACTAGCAGTGAGATTTAGGTTTATTTTACAAATCTATGTTTTGTCAGCCT
The DNA here is from genome assembly GCF_028023285.1 of Balaenoptera ricei. Taxonomy (NCBI): domain Eukaryota; kingdom Metazoa; phylum Chordata; class Mammalia; order Artiodactyla; family Balaenopteridae; genus Balaenoptera; species Balaenoptera ricei. The sequence goes on from NC_082642.1 coordinate 136,444,052, forward strand.
CCTTTAAAATGCAGAGACATTCAACAAGTGAATTTTTAAACCCCACTGCACTTTTACGTAAAAACTATTTTTCTTCTTATGAACTGGTTTTGATAGATAAATTGAAGTATTAAAGAGAGGAGTTGACACGTTAAAAGGAAATATTGCACAGTTCATTATAGAAGTAAATTTCTGGTCTTCTTTCTGTCAATTCAGATATAACTGTCAGAAGTCATGTTCATAGCCTAGACTATTTTTAAGAAAGTTATAAAAATTAAGATCATGATAAATAACACTAGACTTACCACTTAAAAATGATTCCTAAACAGTTCAATAAATGCCCATTTGTAGAGAAGTGCAAAATCAGCTCATAGGGTTCAAAAAATAAACTTTAAACAACTTAAAATAAAGCAGTTAAATTATTGGAAGACAGCACAAAACATCTAAGGGGAAATTCAATGATTTTATTTCTTTAAATTTTAGCTTGTAATAAAACCACTAATATATTACAATTTCTTGCTCATTTTGCTTTTAAAGACTTGGGCAGGTAATTCCTAGAGATTGCAATGAAGTGCATACCTAGATACCTTGACACTAAAAGGTCTACTTATGCTAACCTTCCTTCCCCCAGTATTTAGCAAAAATATAGGCTTTCATATGTTCTCCATTAAGGGTATAGTATAAAACTTTCTCTATATATAACTAGGGCCAAGTAACTTTTCAAACTTTTCAACTTTTCTCAGGATAAGTATGTTAGCTTATATAGAAAGGTATTTGAGTGACAATTGGAGTACTTGTCAGACATAATTTAATCAGATAAATTCAATATGAAGGGTGAAGCAAAGTTGAATGGGAATTTCAATGCGTACATCTTCTCTAGCCTACAATGATTTTATCTTCTCTACTGATGTTTTTCATTAGCTTATTTACATATCTGTAGCTTTTTCTGTTGGCATTTTCTGGATATTTGTCATTGCAACTCTATTAAACCATTTGCAATAACCTCTCATCAAATGTAGTATATGAATCCTATATGCTAATCTCTCAACTTAATTTACTGTTTTCTTTTCTTCGCCTAGTTCACTTCTAAATACCCTTCAAAATTTAGCCAAAGCATCACAATTTTCAGGAACCCTTTTCAGAACAATTAGTGTGATTTAAAATTGCTGCATCATACTGATAGTAACCTGTACTTAACATATGTAACTAGGTGACAATCAGTATTCTATTTATGGATCTTCATCAAGCTTTAATTTACTCAGAATAAGAACTCCTAGACCCTTCAATTGATATTTTCATGGAAGAAATAAAGTTTGACATTGTAAAATGTTTACACAGTTCAATATTCCACTAATAAAGTAGATCTCAATTAAGAGAGAATGGCATTCTGCTTCTAGCCAAGATGGTGTAACAGGAAATGGATTTACACTCCTTCCCTGAAATCAATTACAAGAGATATGATAAATCAGTTTTTCGGACATTGGGTATCAGTCAACTTAGCACAGTGATTTTGTGAGACAGGAAACAAATCAGTGGAACCCTGTGATCACTGTGTTACTGCCTTGATAGTGTTTCCAGGGCATTGTGAAGAAGCAGCGGGGTTGGGAGGGAAAGCAAAAATAGAACTTAGAAGATATCCTGAGTTTGAGACCCAGAGCTGAGTCACAAGGGAGACCATAGTGGCTGGAGTTCACAAAGCTGAGTACTGGAGAGGTGAATTTAACAAGGAGAGATTGAGATTAAATAGGAGAGAGAAAGAGAGAGAGAGAGAGACAGAATGAAAGAGAATGAAGGGTGAGGGGGAGAGAGAGAGAGAAAACGGGAGCTCTGTAGGGAGTCACCTACAGTATTCAGGAGAATACAGATCATAACCTGTATCTGAGAAAACTACCCAAGGCTGGGATGGCTGAAGGAGGGGAAACACCTGAAAGGATGGCAGAGAATAGTACCCAGGGCTCTTACAGAACAGGAAATAGCATCTGTTTCCACCAATCACATTGTAAACTGCACACTTCACACTTCATGGATCATTGGTCAAGTATCCAGTATTCATTAGCAGAAAAACTGTTGACTTTTGAATAACATCTGAAGTTTAGTTAATAATTGTATCAATATTAATTTCTTAGTTTTGATAAATGTACCATGATTTTATAAGATGTTAATATTGGGGAACGTTGAGAGAAAGGTATAAGGCAACTCTCTGTTCTGTATTTATTTTGTAAATTTAAAATAGTTTCAAAAAAATTTTCAAAAACCAGGCAGTTCCAAATGAAAATGGGCTATAAAAAAGACTTTAACAGTCACATACAAAATATGATATTCCAAATGGCGAATAAAAATGGCAATGGGCTCAATTTTATTAGTAATTATAGAAATTCAGTTTAATACCATGACATCTTCACTAGAATAGCTAAAATATATATTTTCTGTACAAGAACGCTCATATGTGCACCAAAATTACATGTACAAGAAAGTGCATATGTGCAATAATGTTTGTTGTAGTAGTACGTCCAAAATACACAGTGCTATATTTAACTTCAATGAAGTTCAAACAGGCAAAACAATTCCATGCTATTCAGTCGAGTGACTACCATGCGCAAAAGGAAATTAGAAGGGGGCAGGAAGGGAACTTCGGGAGCTGGTAAACTGCACTTTTTGAACAATATGGTCGTTCCATGGATGTGTGAACATCATGATAAATTAATGAGCTGTACATTGTTTATGTTATTTTTGTACTTCCCTCTATGTATAATGAAAAAATTTTAAATACTTGATAAAAAGCAAGTTTCTAAGTTATTTAATCTCATCCTCAGTTCTTTCTTTTTTAGCTTGTTTTCAACACCACAGACTATCAGTGTGCTGCTTCAAAGGGAATGAATATCTTTGAACCATTGTAGGAGTGAATATCAGTACATGCTAGAAAATCATTTCTGAAACTGACTGGACTGAAAGATTCTATTTGGCTTTATATAGATATCTCCTTTCACTCTTTCCCTCCTGTAGCTTAAAAAAATGGAAACATCTATCTGCTTTAAATACACTCACCTACCAAACTGTATCTACAAAAACTAATTTTAATGAGAGGCAGATACGAGGGAAACAGAATGTATCTGTTTACAGAATGTATCATTAGAACTGTTTCATACCCAAACTTACCGATCAATTTCCATGAAACCCTATTTCTGACCTGTTATTGACAAAGAAGTCAGGGCCAACATTTTTAATGTCTGCAGCAAAAAATAACATGTCCTGTAAGCAAAGGATACCTTCATTTTATTTTTCTTCAAATTCTTCCATGAAAACATCATGTTGTTAATTTGTCAGATTTATCAAAGGCTGTCTCCTGGGAGATTACAAAAAAAGTTGTAATTAGAAATTTTTACTCCATTCTGTGGGTGACTGTGATTAGAATTTCATTTTCACATAGCCAGTGGAAGATCCAGGTTTTGTGAGGACTAAAGATTACATAATTTTCAGGGACCTCATTAAAAAAAAAAAAAAAGGAATGTGAAAATATCTTACTTTTGTAAATTTTACAGAAACATAGGATGATGTGAACACATTACCCATTCCTGGGAATTGGTTCAAGTTAAAGGAAACTTCTGTTTCATGGTAAATGTGTCTATACTCAGCATAGAACCTAGAGATCATCACTTTAAGGCAGGTATCAAAGGGAGGACACCTACAGGCGAGAAATAGCAGTGTAAATAAATGAAATGATCTGTGTAAATAAAACAATAGTGCAAGTGTAATTACAAATGGCAACTTGCAGCCTCATTGCCATTGAAGTGATAATAGGAAATGGTGTGACTTTGACACTCTCTCTAATATAATGGAAACTAGCTAAATCCACTCAAATTCTTATGTAGAGTTGACTGTTGCTTAATTTTCCTGTATTGAACAAATCAAAGGAATCTAGAGTTTATTATACAGTTTCCATTAAAAAATATTAGCAACAAATTAAAATTATTTTCCCAAGAAAATAACTCTTTTTGAATATCGAATGTTTGACTTTCACCAAGTCTGGCACACATGAAGGTAAATAGAATTCACCTCTGACTAGTCCCAGCCAACAGGTGAAGCTAAAGATCAGTGGTAAGTTGACCCTGAAGGACTTACTTCATTTTTAATGATTTAAATTAGAAGATAGCCAAAAAGAAAGACCAGAAAAAGTAGGGGACTTCTTAGTATCTGGAATAACTTAAATTTAGGGCATTCTGATGGGTTGGTGAAAAGCCAGTGGACTGCCATGAAAATTTATGACTGTTAATATCCTTTGGTCTAAGCTCTCTTCACTTTTATTAGTTTTCCTAAAAATGGATCCGAAGATAGCAAGTAGGTTATGAGCCCTACTCTCTCAGTTAGGCTACCTTTAATAACTAAGAATACATGGAGACTTCATAATATCTGGAATAAGTAGGGGACTTCTTAATATCTGGAATAACTTAAATTTAGGGCATTCTGATGGGATGGTGAAAAGCCAGTGGACTGCCATGAAAATTTATGTCTGTAATATCCTTTAGTTTTCCTAAAAATGGATCTGAAGATAGCAAGTGGGTTATGAGCCCTACTCTCTCAGTTGGGTTACCTTTATTAACTAAGAATACATGGAGACACTAAAAATCCTACCTCCAGGTCCCAAGTTAAAAGAGTCAAGCTATACCGTGAGTTTAAATGGATCTGTACAAAATTAAGGAAGTGGAATAGCAACAGTATTTAGGATACCTCACAGGTGATGTTTATTCAGGGATAAAAAATAGTGTAAGTGTAGGCAAATGGATTCCAAAGACATCAAAATCTTGTTTAAATGCAAATGTTTCGAGAAGAAATGCTATATAAATAAATTGCTTCTCAGCAGAATGTTTTCTTCTTCAGGTTTACAAGAGGCAACCTCAGGTGTCTAATAGAGATACACTGAAGAACTAAAAGTGGATACCTTTGTGAAAGGAGTTGTAGTGCCTCTAAAAGCCTGCAGTCAGAGGCACATTATTTATCTACTGAATTGAACCTGCAACCAAATTACAATCTTACTCTCGTTGCATTTTGTATCCCAATCTTGACTTTGAGATGAGTTGGAACTTCAAGGCATAAAAGTGTAATTTAGTCTTTCTTTTAATTCCCACTTAACTTCTGTGATAACAAGCAACTGCTTAGTGAGGTAATTAATGGGAAATTATGCTTTTTTTATTGGCAACTTGAGATCTACTTTCTAGAACTAAGACAGTACGCACTGAATCATAGTTTGATACCAATTTTTTTCTATCTCAACTATTTGGTTGCAGGACCAATCTTAATCAGTTACCTGAAAGGAGGGAAAAGAAATACCCTTTGGCCCATCAAGAGCTTTTTTGTGGGGGGCATAAGTGAAATGTACTTTGGAAGGTATATTTCAATATAAATATCTTTTTATTTTTTTGCATATGGTCATTATTGTATGTGATATGCAATTGTTAGATCATTTAATCCCACAAAGTGCAGTGAAAATTATTTAAGTAAAGGAATGATGAAATCTTCATACCTCACTCATACTGTTCTGCAGTGGATAAAATGAATATTTAGCAAAGCAAGCTAACAGTTTGCAAACGTGCAATTAAAATCCTGGCTCTTCTCTAATTATGTAACACTTAAGTTAAATGGTCTTAATAGACATATAATGATAGCTTTATAAACCTATAGTTACTTATAATCAAATGTAATTTCTATTTTGGTTTTAAAGCACCCATTAAATGTCTATTATGATTTTTAAGTAATTTGGCAGACATTTAATGAATACTTTAAAAACCTAAATAGTAATTATTTCAAGAGACATCTGTTAACATATAGGAGTAATGGAGCTATTCATTTGAATACACAGTTTAAAACTAATTAGTGAAGTATATATGCAATACCCAATGGCTTTACTACAAGAAGAAAATCACAATTTTAATGTAATTTTCTCTCTTAAAATAGAAGCTGTTTTTCTAATTTGCTTCTGAGTCCTGTGACATACCTGTCACGTTACAAAACTGTAACACTGAAAAGCCATATCTTCTCACAATTCCAGGTATATTCTAGAAAAATTATCTCTGTGCCAGGCAGTGTAAAAATGTATTTTACACATTAATTCACTGTTATATTTTGGGTTTGCTAGGATGCTCAAAAAAAAAAGTTCAATATAGACAGTTTTTCATTGCAAGTTGTAGGTGACAAATCAGTTTCCAAGTTTTTGGAATAATGCTCTTAAATTTAACAGAAGACTACTACTTCTCACTATGTGTAACAAGTATAAGTTGGCTACATATTTTCACAACTAAAATGCTTAAAATTCTTTCAAATGACAGGAGAAAGCTGTGTGTTACAGTAAAGTCACTAAAATTTTCTCATGAAATAGAGATCATTATTTTTGCCCAATGAAGCTTCATTCATGAGCTTTATGGAAAGATTTTAAGGCCTATTTCAAGTGTGATGCACTTTAATTTATAAAACTGAAATTGCTTTATTATTCCTATGAAATATAGATGTTTCAATAGTCCAAATTTCAAACTCTGGATTATATGATTACACAAATATAGACAATTGCTTGGAAATGAGATACAATTTTTAGTGCTAATCTTCATTAATGAGTGTAAATTTTAATTATTATTATAGTATTACCAGTTAATTTTATAATCCAATTGTTTTCATATACATGTTGTGTCAGCATTGAGGTCATTTGTGACTTTTCCTGTCCTAAGCTTCCTTCTCTTATATGACAAGGAAAAATAATGCAAGCATTTCTCCTTCTGTACTGGCACTAATTCCATAAAAGGATGCATCCAATTATTAGAACCTACTGCAATATGAAATAATTGTGTGTGTGTATATAATACATAGAGAGATATCCAAATACTTATATATATGATAAGTATATATACAAGCATATATATGTATATACTTATATTTATGAATATATCATATAATAGCACATGATATAAATATATCATATATATTTAATATTTAATGTGAATATATATGAATATGAATGTATATATGAATATATGTTTACACAAAATAGGAAATCCCTCTTCACAAATTTAGGGAAATGTATTAAATTTATCCTGGGTTATATGTAAAACAATAGTTAAACAATTGATAATTTTGTGTTAATTATTATACAAATAATATTATAAAGTAGTACAATGTGGCCTTTCAACACAGGGATAAACATTAAACTACCATTTTATACTGTCTATGCATTACAATGTTACAACTGGTAGACATCAAACTTGTGATAAGCCCTCTAGTTAGTTGGATTTATGCAACTGCAGTTCAGCAGAGAGGTCTGCACAGGATATAGGGATCTGCCAGGCATTTGGCATGCAGATAGTGATCAAAGCTATATAATTATGTGAGATCAAAAAGGGGTTGTACAGCTAGAGAAAAGAAGAATATCAAAGATTGAGTTCTGGGCTTCCCTCGTGGCGGAGTGGTTGAGAATCTGCCTGCCAATGCAGGGGACAAGGGTTCGAGCCCTGATCTGGGAAGATCCCACATGCCGCGGAGCAACTAGGCCAGTGAGCCACAACTACTGAGCCTGCGCGTCTGGAGCTTGTGCTCCGCAACAAGAGAGGCCGCGATAGTGAGAGGCCCGCGCACCTCGATGAAGAGTGGCCCCAATTGCCACAACTAGAGAAAGCCCTTGAACAGAAACAAAGACCCAACACAGCCATAAATAAATAAATAAATAAATAAATAAATAAATAAATAAATAAAAATAAAGGAATTCCTTTAAAAAAAAGATTGAGTTCTGTGGTATCCAACACTAAAAGGTCAGGAAATGAGTCTAAACTAGCATAGAAGACTAAAGAGGAAGAGGAGAAGTCAGATAAAAATAGATAACTGGAAGCCAAATGAAGCCATTCTTCCAAGAAACAGGGGGTGTGTTATATGCTATTGATACATAAATATTAATAATGTGTTGATATATGTTATATGCTAATTTGTTGTAATAGCACAATAAGTGTATTATGTGATTTTGATAGGTCAAGTTAAAGATTAAGTATTAATTTAACAGTGGGAAATTAATTGGTAACTTGATAAACGGAGTACAGTGGGGAGATGATGAAAGATAAATAAATAAGGCTCAAGAGATAAAGGAACACTAAGAAATGTTGGTATAAACAACTATTCCAAAGTATGTTCTTGTGAAGAGAAGTTAAAGAACAATGGAGCAGTAGCTGAAGGTAGAATTGGAATTAAGAGGGCATTTTTAAAAGAATATAGATATAATGACATATTTATGTGTTGATGGTAAAGATCTAGTAGAGAGGGAAAAATTTAAAAATGTATTATAGAATAAAATATTGGACAAAAAATGAAGAGTAAAGTATTGGAGCTAAGATGTTGCATATGTAAAAGAGAGGGGATATAGTGCATAAAGGGAAGTGAAGACCTTAGCTGGGATTCTCACAGTTTGTCCAAATAAACCAGGGAGCAAGAAGGGAATTTGGACACAATTGCAGGTAGCTGGATTGATGAGATCTTGCAGGAGATCTCCTGTGATTAACTCAATTTTCCTTGTGAAATTGAAAGTGAGATTATTAGCTGAGAGTGATGATGATGAGGTAGCTCTGGATATTTGTGGGAAAAGGAGGAAGAAGGAAATAGCTTTTTAGCAGAATGGGATGAAAAATGAATTGAGAAGTGTAGTTTGTTTCTGAGTAACAATAATGCCCAACTACTCTGAGGTTGGCAGTCACACATTTCAATTGAGAGCAATCAGCATGATGTGTGTTTTTCCAGCAACACTCAGATGCACAGGCATGTGCAAAAAATAGGCTGGGAGTTCAATATTAAGACAAGGTACTTACCAAATTTATAAGATAATGTCAACAGCTTTTCTGAGTGTGTGCGTGTGTGTGTCTGTGTGTGTGTGTGTTTGGGTTGTTCTACATGTTCTATAATATTTTATGTTGTCAAATTTTTAATATATTTTATAATAAGATATTCTGAAAGAAAAATGATGGTGGTTTAATTCTGAATTTTCCCACTTCTCCTATAAAGCATAGAGAGGGATGTAGCAATATTAGTTTCCCGGGGATGCCACAACAAAGTACTACAAATGGGTGGCTTAAACAACAGAAATTTATTGTCTCACAGCTCTAGAGGCTAGAAGTCCAAAATCATTTTTAATTTGTTTTTTTGACAGTATTGTCATAGTCATTCAATAAGAAAATAATAATGTTTTTGACAACTTGTCCTGGAACAAACATGAATATATTTGGGGATGGGAGGGAGAAGACAGTGGGCATACACACACACACACACAGAGACACACACGAACAAGCAGAAGATAAGGACAATGAAAATATCAGCTATATCCTAGAGACCAACTGCAGCAGTGGGGGCTGTATTTCTTGCCACTATCTCTTTCTTTGTAATTCCCCCTACACCTGGAAATTATAACTAACCATAATTTGAAGAATAGAGAGACATATGATGAGCCCCCCTTAAATTGGAACCATAGCATCTTGTTAGTACTCCACTCATACTTTATAGAACCCTTTACCATTTGTTTTCATGAAGCCTCCATATATGTTTCCATTCCCAGCAGTCGGCACCAGCAAGTCTATCAGATAACTACACACAGGTGGCCAGAACCACATTTGTCTGCACAAGCAGAGAACAGAAATTGTCTCCAAAGTTTTGTCCTCCTGTGAACAGCTCTTAAACAATGACAAATGTGCATGGAGGTATAAATACTCCAAGCTCCTTATGCTTAATCTGAGGTTCTGGTCACACTTTCTAAAGATCATCTTTGGAGGATTGAGGGAAAGTTACTGTATGTGTGCCTTTTCGAATACCTCACTCTCACTTCTTGTTGTATTTCCTCATATATCTATGAATTTTTCCCAGGCCATATAATAATAAATCACAGTTGTCTCTGGACAAAATCCCACTAATCCTTATTTGTGAAGGACAGTCAAATTTTATGTCTATGATCCCACTATAATTATCCCATTGCATTGTCCCATTTCATTCTTACAACTGTTCCAGTTTGTACGGTAGCATATGTGGTCCCCATTTTATAATGAAAAGTTATGACAGCCACAACCACATTTTACCAAGAAGAGAGAGCATAGAAAACCTGTAAGATACTCTAGGAAAGAAAGTGTGAGGCAAGGCAAGTTGACCTTGAAGTTTAAAAACAAATACATATTGTGAACACACAAGAGACTTAGTGAATATTCTTTGCAAGAGCCTTCTTGAGAACACTATAAAAGGATGAACTCCAGGTGAAAGAGTAATTACTGATCTAACAAACAAAATAATAGAGTTGAGAAAACGGACTGTAAATTGTATATGCTTTGACAATGGGAATCACTCATCTAACACAAAATGGGAGCAGATGTGTTTGGTAAGTAGCTGGAAAGTAAAATTAGTTTCCTGATTGCCTCATTGCAACCACTGGGTGTCAAAGAGTATTATTTAAGGCTAATAAATTAAATAGTGAAAAATGAGACATATGTGAGAAAACAAAGGTAGATGAATAAAAACTATTAATATTTACTGAATGTGCATGATAGTATAATTGATGGGGCCAGGAAGGTTACAACTTTATTTTAATGGGGTGTATAATAAGGAGCCAAATAAAGAAAGGATATTTCATAAATCTAAAATCCTTAAAATAACTTCTAGAGCAAAATTATAAACTTTCCTAAATATTAGAAATACAGTAAAAAAAAAGACAGGAAACAGATATCCATACTGAATTCTTTATACATTATGATGGTTAATTTTATGTGTCATCCTGGTTAGACTATGGTGCCCCTGGTTGTTGGTCAAACACTAGTCCAAATGTTACTGTTTCATGAGATTAATACTGATAATCAGTAGACTTTAAGTAAAGCACATTACCCTCCAAAATGTGGGTGGGCCTCATTCAATCCACTGAAGGTCTTAAGAGCAAAGACTGAGGTTTTCTGAAGAAAGAATGCTGCCTCAAGACTGTAACAGAAACCCTGCCTGAGTTCCAGGTGCTAACTTGCCCTACAGATTTAAAAATTGCCAGCTCCAACAATCACAATTACATGAGCCAATTCCTTAAAATAAATTATTCTCATATTCTCTCTGTGTCTGTCTCTCTGTCTTTATCTTTATCTATCTATCTATCTATCTATCTATCTATCTATCTATCCATATTTATCTATCTATCTATCTATCTATATCTATCTAATCTGTTTCTTTAGAGAACCCTGACTAAACTAATATAGATTTTGTTACCAAGAATTGTTCTAAAGGAAAAGAATCTTAATGATGATTTTGGAGGGTTGATTCAGAGGTCTCTGGAATTGATTCTTTAATCTGATTAGATTTAAAGGAACCAATGACTCTATTTCTAGTAGCAAAGACAGCTCTGATGGCCATGGCATGGGGTAGGAATAGACATATGCAAAATATCATCATTGGTATTGATGATTACTCTTAAATATTTTTAAGAGGCAAGGTTCTGGGTAACCATATATTTGAAACCTCAAAACGTTTTTTGTCAAACTAGTGAGTATAATGAGACTGACTAGTTGCTCTGAATTTCACTGGACAAAGTAGGGAAAGGAAAAGGTCAGCTCAGGGATTCAAATTGCAAGCTCAAGTGCTGCATAAATCATAAATGACCTGAAAGTTTTCTATGTCTGCTCTGAAAGAAACCCTTATATCCCAGAGCTGCAGAGCTGAGATGACTGTAAAACAAACCCAGAGTTTCTATAAATGAATAACAACACGAACTGAGTCCCCAATCTCACAGCGTGTCTGTTGTTAAAATGAGGGTATTGGTTGAGAAGGAATGGGGTCCTGAAAATTGGAATGCGACATTTGATTCTGATGAAATAGGGACATTGAACCCCTAAATTCTACTGAATCTTATTGCCAGTAGAAACATTGTTTTCATCTCCATCTGAAGAGATTAATCCTGTTTAGCCTGAGAAAGTTATAAAGGCCTTCCCTAAGGTAGTTGCTTTTCAAAACACTACTGGTTCTTCTCAGAACCCACCTCCACTAGCCCTCTTTCGTCCAAGACTTGTAACAAGTCTCAGGTCCCAGCAGGCCCCAAAAGGTGAAGTAGAAAGTGTGATCCATAAGGAGATATACCACACTCCAAAAGGAACTAAATGATTTTTCCAGTTTATACAGATGGAAATCCTGAGTTTATGTGTGGGAATGGATATCAATGCAGGGATGGTTGTGGAAGGAGCATAAAGTTGTATCATGCAAAATTTATGGATAAAGGCTCACTAGGCAGAGATTTTGCATTTAATGTCACAGACTGAGGCGTTTGGTGGGTTGGTGAAACAGGGATCAAAAGCTGATTTACATTGAATTAAGATGAAATGCCAGACTCCCTTGGTATACTGTAGACAAATGGATGCAAAGTTTTAGGGAGATTGGAATGTTAGAGAGTATTTGTCATGTAAGATCTGCTCACTCACCCTGGAAGCTTTCTCCATGACTGAGAGGAAGAAATTTGTTAGTGTAGCCCTATTATCCTTGAAGAGCTCTGTGATTGCTCTTGCCTGTAGGTCAGATATTACAGTGGGAACTTTTGCCATTGGATTGGAAAACCTAAATATAATGAGGATAATTGGATGCTAGAGGGGCAGGGGGCCAGTGGTGGCACTTAATCACCAAAGTCAAGGTGGGCATGGCTACCACAATGGAAAGCATAGTGAAAGCATGGAAAGTCAGAAATAATCTGATTCGCAGAGACATGTGGGGTTGGCTAGAAGTGGAATAGATGGGCAGTTTACTAAATTCCTACTTGATCTTTATAGTGGAAGAGTTCTAAGTCAAGGGAATAGAAGTCTAACTTGAATCATAAGAACAGAGTCATTGCCCCTCAGTCGATTTCCAGACTTGAGCAAGTTTACTGACCCGGAAACTTTTGAATGAAGGAAAGGCTGAGCCCCCTTGAAGAAGGGCAGCTTTATGCTGCCGAAATTTTATACTGCTAAGGTTTCTCTTAGGCTTCCCCCACAGGGACCTACAGCCCTTTACAGGGTGACTGTGCAGTGAAGAAAAGGAAATAATCAAACTTTTTGAGGACTACTGGGCACTAGCTCTAAACTGACAATAATTTTAAGAGACCCAAAACATTCTGTGGCTCATCAATCGGAGTAGGGGCTCATGGAGGTCAGGTGATCATGGAGTTTTAGCTCAGATCTATCTCATTGTTGGTCTAGTGGGTAATGCAAAATTGGATTAGAAGCTGGCAAAATCTCCATTTCCTGACCTGTGGCTACTGTTGTAGGAAAGGTCGAGTGGGAACTACTAGGTCTGCCTCCATCTAGGGAACTAGTAAGCCAAAAGCAATCCTACATTCCTGGAGGAGATACAGAGATATAGCCACCATGGAGGACAAGAAGAATGCAAGTGTGGTGATACCCACGATATCCCCGTTCATGTCACCTATTTGTCCTGTGAAGAAAACAGATCATGGAGAATGAAGTGGATTGTTGTAAGCTTAACCAGGTGGTGATTCTATTTGAAGATGTTGTACCAAATGTGATTTTATTGCTTGAACAAATTAACACATTCCCTGGTATCTACTATGGTAGCTATTGATCTGACAAATACGTTTTGTTTTTCCTACCTTTTAGTAAAGGACACCAGAAGCAGTTTACTTTCAGCTGGCAAGGCCAGCAGTACACTTTCACTTTCTTACATCAGTCAGATATCAATTCTCCAGCCCTAAGTCATAATTTAGTTTGCAAGGATCTTGGTCACCTTTCCCTTCCACAAGCTATGACACTGGTTCATTATATTGTTGAAATGATGCTGATTGAACCTCGTGATTAGGAGAAGCAACTACTCTTATTGGTAAGACATTTGTGTGTCAGAGGGTAAGAGATGTATTAGACAAAAATTCAGGGCCTTTCACCTTAGTGAAATTTCTAAGGGTCCAATAGCGTGGGACATGTTGAGATATCTCTTCTGAGGTGAAGAATAAATTGTGCATTTGGCCCCTTTTACAACCAAGAAAGAGGCATCATACTTAGCGTCTCTTTGGATTTTGGAGTCAACATAATTCTTATTCGGATGTGCTACTCTAACGAATGTGCCAAGTGACCTGAAAAGCTACTAGATTTGAGTACAACGCAGAGCAAACAAAGGCTTAGCAACACATCCAGGCTACCTGGAGAAAACACTAACCCAGATTTATTTTTCATGCCTGTGTCTGTCCATCTTCTCCTAGATCATGGACTAGTGGTTTTTTTCTGTCATGGTAGTTCTTTTATGCCTTCAGATGGTCTGCAGTTACAAGAAGTAAAACATCAGTAAACATAATTTTAAATTGCTATTTCAGTTCTATCATTTAGGATTGTAAGTTTTTTACTTGCTCATTTGCCTAATATAGAATATTAAGGGTTTTTAATTATTTTATTTACTATGTTATCTAGTGGCCTTCAATAATAAAAGCATATTCTATATGTCAACATATGTTTTAGATAAAAATGTTTGATAAAATAATCATAAGCTTTTAATAAGAATGTTTTCTGGTTTCACTGTGCTAAATAAGAAGGTTAAGCCTACTTAACTATTAAAAATTAAGTATTATACTATCTATGAAATTAAACTGTTGTTACATAGTTCTAAATGTTTTCTATATTTATAGAAATTTTTATTTATTCATGAAGAGTGCTCATTTTATTGAAGATAATATCCTTTTATCCCTATCAGTTAACTTTTTAAAAATATAGCTGTAAGCTTTATATATCATTTCTGTGGTGAAACAGAAGACATACATTTCTCAAGTTTTAATTTTTTTAACTGAGATAGAAAATGTACTAACCTCCGTATATGTTAATAATTTAGCTATTCAAATAATATATAAACAAGTGGTTTCTCTTCAACTGGAAATAAGAAAGTCTCAAAGATTGTTTATCAGGCAAAATAAACATTGGATGAAAGCTATTGAAAAGTCTAAGATGAAAGAAGATTTTTTTAAAAAATGCCTAATGGAGTCCATATTGTAGTGTGTGTTTCAGATAAAAATGTATTTGCCCTCCTTCCAGACCCTGGACCAGTGTAAGGAGTATTTAATCAGAAACTGTTTAATTCATACTTAGCACTGTCTGACCCATAACACATACCTGTATTTCATATAATATTGCAGAAGAAAGAAACAAATAGAAATTGAGGTCAGTAAAGCAAATTGCAAACTTTAGCCTATTTTTCAGGGTCTCTTGGGAGAAGTTTCCACATCTATGTGTAAGGTAAGAGTCAAGAATCTGGGCCAGGAATGGATTATTATTACGTTAGTATTTCTGGAATTTGTGTGCTATTATGGACTGAATGTTTGTGTCTCCCCCAAATTCATATGTTGAATCCCTAATCCTCAATGTGATGGTGTTTTGAGGTGGGGTATTTGGGAAGTAATTATGTTTAAATGATGTCATAATGGTAGGATCCCCAAGATGGGATTAGTGTCCTTAAAAGAAGAGGAAGAAAAAAAAAAAAAGAAGAGGAAGAGAGCTCTCTCTCTCTCTCTCTTCTGTCTTGAGAGGAAGCAGCTAGAAGGTTGCTGTCTGAAAGTCAGGAAGAGGCCTCTTACCAGGAATCAAATCTGCCGGCACCTTGATCTTGGACTTTTTCTGTAACTATGAGAAACAAATGTTTGTTGTTTAGGCCACTCAGTCTGTGGTATTTTTGTTATAGTAGCCCAAGCTAAGAGGTGTTCTTTCCTTTTTATTGGTAATATTGATATTGTAATTAGTAGCCTCTCTCATTAAATAACAAAGAGCTTAGGAGCTTACTTTAATGTTCACAAAGAAAGAAATATGGGGGTGAATATGCTCTACCCCACATTCAGTTTTTGTTGAGAAGCTTCAGAAGAGAGCAGATGGAAATAAGTGAGAACTGAAGCAGATTGCAACATTGGGATATAGAAAGGAAAAAGAAACAGCCTGTGGATACTGAGCCAGGAACTGAGAAACAGCTTAATAAGCAGGTAACCTAAACTTCCAAACAGTAAGAAACAGACAAAAACACCTGTGTGTTGAGGAAACCAGAAAGTTTTCCACTGATACACTAAGATATCGAGTACAGCATTTATAACAACATTTTCTCCTATGGTTTATGTGCGTACATGTCGGTGTTTTTATTCAGCCTCCTGGTTTCCCCGTTGTTTTAGTTCTTCCAAAAGTGTTTGTCTTTAATTGACTTTCTTCCTTGTTCTTATAAAGAAGCTGAACACGGCCTATGAATAGAAATTCCATGAAAGCTCTTGCTTCTCTGTGCATATATTTCATCAATCTCAACTAGTAAAGAAACTGTAAGGCTTTTTTATTCTCCAGTTTTCTTAGTTGATCTGGATTAATAACTATAAAATGAGCATTCTGCTTCCCTTCACACGTGATATACATTTAATGAGATAATTAGATCAACATCACTCTTTCTCTCTGCTGTAATTGTGCCTGCATTTGGTAGGAGTAAATATGCTGGTGATAAACCGTATTTCAGTAGAGAAATACAATGTTTTATTTACATGCTAGTTTCAGAGATGTGAGACATATCCAGCTTCAGCCAAGCGCTAATGAACATGACAGTTATTCCTCACACCATGTTCACTCAGACGAACGCAATCATTTCTGTCATTGTTAATATTTTCTTTAGAATGATTATTGATTGCAGTCTTTCTATAAAAACTATGATTTATTGGATTTACTTTGTAGTTTACACATTGCCTGTTAATATCATTCATTCTAAAAATATATATGTATTAAGATATATGTACATAAGAATAACAAAGCTTTGGTTACACATCTCTCCATTTAAATAAATAAAGCATAAATAATACAGTTGAAACTCCCTGATTGCCTATTCCAAGTTTAAGAATTTTCATAATGTTTTATTCCATGCATTTTATTATACTTTTAACATATTTGTGACTAAATTATGTAACATGGTTTTGATATGTTATGCAAATGTCATCATACTGTATGAATTCTTTGGCATTATTATTTCCTTCAAAATTATGATTGTAATATTCATACCTAGAGCCCTAGGTCATTCATTTTTATACCTATTTGATATTGTATTATGTGCAAAGGCTGGTTTAAACATTAGTATATATGTATCCTAATGTATTTAAATCAGCATTTCACTAAGATTAATCAGGAATTGCTGAGTCTTAGGGCTGGAATATCTTTTACTTTATTGGATTTTGTGAGATTGATCTTCAGAGTACTTGAACCAATTTTTTTTCTATCAGCAATTATACAGAGAATTCTATTACAAGAAATCCTTGACATTCCATTAGTTTTAGTAAGATTTTAAAGCATTTTATTTTCAAATAATTTTTACTGATGGTATATACCTAGAGTCAAATGCAGAAATCTTGATGACTCGTATGTGTATATATATATATGTATATGTGTGTGATTGTGTGTGTAGGTATCACCCAGATCAAGATATTGTATACTTCCAACATCACAGAAAAACTTGCCCATTCTCTGAGCAAGTTTAATAAACTGAGCCTTTAATAAACTATACCTGATTTGAAGCAACCACTATTCAGGCTTCTATTACCGATTAATGTTGCCAGTTTTTTTAAACTTCTTGGAAATGGAATCATTAGGCTAGTGAGAATAACCTATGCTGTGGTGTATAGAAGTAGTTAGTTCATTTGTAATACTGTGTAGGTGTGTTACAATCCATTATGTGAAAATACCAAAAAATTTGATGCACTATAATGTTAATGGATATTTGTACTATTTTCACTTATGGATAATGTAAATAATGCTGCTGTAAACATTTCTGTACTTGTGTTGGTGGAAATATGCATGTGTTTCTCTTAGTTTATATCTAGAAACACTGGTTTACAGGTAAGATTTATACTTAGCTTTAGTACATAATGCCATTGTCCCAAGTGGTTCTAACAATAAACATTCCCACCAGCAGTGTCTGATAGTTTGCGGCTACACATCCTTTCTAGCAAATGGTATTTTCAGTTCTTCTTGTCATTTTACCCATTCTGGTGACTTTGTACCTCTATTACATTTTGGTCATCAGTTGCATTTCTTTGACATTGTGCACTTTCTCAGGCACTTTTGGACATTTGTATATTCTTTTATGAGAAGTGCTTGTTTAAAACTTTTCCAATTTGCTTTAGTTTGGTTGACTATATATATATTTTTTTGTATTGGTTTATAAAAGTTGTTTAGATATTGTGGATATGAGCCCTTTGTCAGATTGTTTTATGAATATTTTCTACCATATTGTGGTTTTGTCTTTTTACTCTCTTAATGGTATCTTCTGATGAACTAAAGTTCTTAATTTTAATAAAGTCTACTTTTTCAATCTTTGATTTTATAATCAGTGTTTTTTTGTATTCTGTTTAAGAAATCTTTACCTAACTCTTTTGACATAAAGTTTTTTCTTTGAAATGCTTTAACGTTTTACCTTTAAAACTTAGGCATAGACTCCACCGCAAATTAATTATTTTGCATGGTATGTAGTAGGAGTCAAAGTTCATATTTCTATAATGATATCCCATCGCTCCAGAACAATCTATTGAGAAGACTATCCTTTCTTATCTGCTTTGCAGTGTCACTTCTGTCATAAATCAAATATGACATATTCGTGGGGGTCTTTTTCTTGTCTTTTCATCCTCTGCCAATGGTCTATTTTCTCTACTCTTGTTTTAAAATCATATTGCCTTAATTGTGGATTTACTTTTATTATGTCTTGATATTTGGTAGTAAATCTTACAAATAATTTAAAAAAATCATTGCAATACTTCCTATTTTAATTTGCAGTTTATATCAGCCTGTCAATTTTTTTTTTTTTTTAATTTATTTATATTTTTATTTTTGGCTGTGTTGGGTCTTCGTTTCTGTGCGAGGGCTTTCTCCAGTTGCGGCGAGCGGGGGCCACTCTTCATCGCGGTGCGCGGGCCTCTCACTGTCGCGGCCTCTCTTGTTGCGGAGCACAGGCTCCAGACGCGCAGGCTCAGTAGTTGTGGCTCACGGGCTTAGTTGCTCCACGGCATGTGGGATCTTCCCAGACCAGGGCTCGAACCCGTGTCCCCTGCACTGGCAGGCAGATTCCCAACCACTGCGCCACCAGGGAAGCCCAGCCTGTCAATTTTTTAAGAATGTGGAATAAATAAGGGATTGCTTTTAATCTATGAACGTTTTGAGAAAAAAATTAATGTTAAAATATGGGGAATTCCAATCTATGAACACAAACTATCTTTCCATTCATTTAGGTAGGTCTTCCATTTCATAGATAAATAGATCATTGGTAGGTAGATAACACACAGATTGGTAGATAGATACTTTAAAAAAATGTGTTAAAGTGTTTTGTGAGATTTATTTCTAGGTATTTGATATTTTGAGACATAAGACTATTTATGTAATTTTACTTTTCAGTTGTTAGTGCCAGTATTTAGAAGTAAAATCAATTTCTTTATATTGATATTGGATCCAGAAAGTTTGCTAAATTTGCTTAAGAGTTTGTTGATTTTTTTGGATGTTCTATAAATGCTATTACAACATCCTTAAACATAGGCAGCTTTACTTCCTTTTATTCCCTCTTTAGTTCATTTATTTATTTTTCCTGCTTTGGTAAACTAGTTAGTAATTGCAGTACAATGTTGAATAAAGGTGGTGATAGTGATTCTTGTCTTATATTTGGATTAGAGAGAAAATATATGTAATTAACTAAAGTTAAGTATGATGCTATCTGTAGTGTTATTACAGATTTACTTTATTAGATTAAGGATACTCTCTTTATGTCTAGTTTGTTAGGATTTTTTTTTATATCAGGAAGGAATCGAACTTTATTATAATGTCTATTTATTGAAATGATTATGTGATTTTTTTTTCTCTTTCTATTATTATAAGGAATTGCAGTGATTTTTTTTAAGTTTAAATCAACTTTGCTTTCTTGCAAGAAACTTATGTAGTGGAGATATAGTATTTGCTACTATTTTGTTTGGGAGATTTGTAAAAATTTTCACAAAATAAATTAGTGTGACATAAATCACAGCAAGATCTTTTTTGACCCACCTCCTAGAGTAATGAGAATAAAAACAAAAATAAACAAATGGGACCTAATGAAACTTAAAAGCTTTTGCACAGCAAAGGAAACCACAAACAAGACGAAAAGACAACCCTCAGAATGGGAGAAAATATTTGCAAATGAATCAATGGACAAAGGATTAATCTCCAAAATATATAAACAGCTTATGCAGCTCAATATTAAAAGAAAACAAACAACCCAATCAAAAAATGGGCAGAAGACCTGAATAGACACCTCTCCAAAGAAGACTTACAAATGGCCAAGAGGCACATGAAAAGCTGCTCAACATCACTAATTATTAGAGAAATGCAAATCAAAACTACAATGAAGGGGCTTCCCTGGTGGTGCAGTGGTTGAGAATCTGCCTGCCAATGCAGGGGACACGGGTTCCAGCCCTGGTCTGGGAAGATCCCACATGCGACTGAGCAGCTGGGCCCATGAGCCACAACTACTGAGCCTGCGTGTCTGGATCCTGTGCTCCGCAACAAGAGAGGCCGCGAAAGTGAGAGGCCCACACACCACGATGAAGAGTGGCCCCCGCTTGCCTCAACTAGAGAAAGCTGTCACACAGAAACGAAGACCCAACACAGCCAAAAATAAATAAATTAATTAATTTAAAAAAAAAAAACTACAATGAAGTATCACCTCACACAGGTTAGAATGGGCGTCATCAGAAAATCTACAAGCAATAAGTGCTGGAGAGGTTGTGGAGAAAAGGGAACCCTCTTGCACTGTTGGTGGGAATGTAAATTGATACAGCCACTATGGAGAACAGTATGGAGGTTCCTTAAAAAACTAAAAATAGAACTACCATATGACCCAGCAATCCCACTAGTGGGCATATACCCAGAGAAAACCATAATTCAGAAAAAGTTATGTACCCCATTGTTCATTGCAACATTATTTACAATAGCTAGGACATGGAAGCAACCTAAATGTCCACTGACAGATGAATGGATAAAGCAGATGTACGTATATACAATGGAGTATTACTCAGCCTTAAAAATGAAAGAAATTGGGTCATTTGTAGAGATGTGGATGGACCTAGAGACTGTCATACAGAGTGAAGTAAGTCAGAAAGAGAAAAACAAATATCGTGTATTAACGCATATATGTGGAATCTAGATAAATGGTACAGATGAAATGGTTTGCAAGGCAGAAATAGGGACACAGATGTAGAGAACAAACGTATGGACACTAAGGGGGGAAAGTGGGGGGGGGCAGGGGTGGTGGTGGGATGAATTGGGAGATTGGGATTGACATATATACACCAATATGTATAAAATTGAGGACTAATAAGAAGCTGCTATATAAAAAGATAAATAAAATAAAACAAAATAAATTGGTATGTAGTTTTCCTTTTGTTGCATGTATGAAGTAATTTTTTCCATTTCTCTATTAATGAGTTTGAGTAACTTTTCTTATGCTTTTGGTTAATTGTGTCACTTTTTACTCTAACTGTACTGATATTTTATACTTTTCTATATTTTTAATGTTTTTGTTAATTATCCTTTACACTTTGTTAAAGTTGATGTGTTTCAAATGCCATCTCTCAAATGAAGTCCTTATTTTATGATCACGAATTTTTGGGTTTATTTTAGTTACATATATCTATTTCTTACCTTTCCTGCTTCCTACCATCCCTTTATAAATTTTTAAATCTCTTTTCTTGTTTTTTGTTTGTTTGTTTGTTTGTTTTTCTTGCACATGTCTTTGGGAAATCCTTCCCTACCTAGAAATCATAAAAACATTTTCTGTAATAT
The DNA here is from genome assembly GCF_028023285.1 of Balaenoptera ricei. Lineage (NCBI taxonomy): Eukaryota > Metazoa > Chordata > Mammalia > Artiodactyla > Balaenopteridae > Balaenoptera > Balaenoptera ricei. The sequence goes on from NC_082642.1 coordinate 136,465,831, forward strand.
GTTCTAAAATATTAAAAATTTTACTATTCACATCTAAGTCTAAATAAACCCATCTGGAAATGTTTTTGTGTGTGTGTGATATACCAGAAACGTATACTGACCCTACTTTTCATTTTCACAGACCTCTACAACATCATAAGGACGCTGAATTATCTGATTAAGGTCAAATAAATATTTTATACAGTTGATTATGTTTTTTGATTAACAGCTACATCTTCAGTGAATAAGGACTATTGTTTTTTCCTTTTACCATCTTTTCTTGTTTGTTTCAATTTCATTTGATTTTTCTTGTGTTACTGTATTGGCAAAGACATCCAATATAATATCAATACCAAAGTGACACCATCTTCTTATTCAAATTAAGGAAATGTTTCTAATGTTCATTGTTATGTGTGATCATTATCTTAGGGTTTTAACATATATCTTACTGCAGGTTTGAAAATAGCTTTTTTATTTTCAGATTATTTTAAAGACTTTATTTTTTAGGGAAGTTTTAGGTTTACAACCAAATGTAGATTTCCCATATAAACTCTGCACCAACACGTGCACAGCTTCCCCATTATCAAAAGCACTCACTAGAATGGTATTTTTTATACCAAGGATGAACTTATATTGACCCATTATAATCACCCGAAGTTCATAGTTTACCTTAGGGTTTATTTTTGGTGTTGTATTGTGTATCTCATGGGACTCGACGAAAGTATAATGACATACATATCATTATAATATCTTACAGAGTATTTTATTGTCCTAAAAATCCTCTATGCTCTACCTATTTATCTCTCCCTCCCAAAATCGTTAAAAAACACTGATCTTTTTATTGTCTCTACAGATTTGGCTATTCCAGAATGTCATATAGTTGGACTCACATAGTATATGTAGCCATTTCAGATTGCTTCTTTCATTGAGCAATATGCATTTAAGGTAACTGTGTCTTTTCATGGCTTGGTAGTTCATGTCTTTTTTAGCACTAAATAATATTCCTTTGTCTGGATGTACCTCAGTTACAGTTTTAGTATAAAATTTTCATACTATCTCATGTTATTTCTTTACACATACATAATAATTTTAGCATAAAAATTAAATTTTACTGTATAAACTTTAAAACCTTTTTTAGAATTAATATTCATTAGCATCTTTTCATACTTTTAAACATTTGGTAGCATCAGTTTTCTGCTTTAATTTTAAGGTATTATTTGCATATAATAAATTGCCTCAATTAAAAAGTGACTAACTTTTACACGAATGTGCTGAAAAATATCAACTTATAAATCCAATCAGCTCAGCTGAGTCAAGCAGCAAAAATACAAAAAGAACCAAAGCAAATCATTTCATTAACAAAATTCTGAAAGTCAATGGAAAGATAAAAGCATAAAAACAATCAGAGAAAATGTTTACATTTGGGGCAAAATTTCATGATTGAAAATTATCATAAACAATGAGGATCAGAAGACAATGGCATATCATTAATGAAGTAAAAGAGATGATATATAATTCTATATCTATCAAAATATCTTTTCAAAATAAAGGTTAGTTAAAGTCATTTTTAGGTAAATGAAACCAAGGGACTTTTTCACCACAGTATTGAACTAAACGAATTGTTAAAGATATATCTACAGTCTCAAAAGAAAAGACTTTAAATGAAAACTGGGATCTGCAAGAAGGAACAAAGAGCATCAGAAATCACAAAATAGGTGTATATATATTTATGTATTTTTCTTCTCTTAATTTCTTTAATGTATGACTCTAACAGCATTAATAATAACAATGGATTGTAGAGACACCAAATTTAGTAGCATCACTGATGAAAAAAAGTACTACGGAGTAAGAGAGCTATAAATGGAATTTTATTGCTTTAGGATGTCTAGATGGACTCTAGTAAAGATATATAAAATACGTGTTGTAATCCCAAATGGAACCATTAAAAGTAAAAAGAGATATAGTTGCAAAACCAATAGGGAAATTAAAATGGCAGAAATGAAGGAATAAACTAACAAAATTAAGATGTGACAACTAGAAAACAAATAGCAAAATGGTCAAATTAAACTAAAACATATTAAGAGTTATTTTAAATATATATGGACTAAACATGCATATTAAAATCAATTATTGTCAGAATACATAAATATTAGCACCCAAAACCATATTAGCTATGGAAACATTTTATTTTATTTTTTAACATCTTTATTGGAGTATAATTGCTTTACAATGTTGTGTTAGTTTCTGCTTATAACAAAGTGAATCAGCTATATGTATACATATATCCCCATAACCCCTCCCTCTTACATCTCCCTACCACCCTCCCTATCCCACCCCTCTAGGCGGTCATAGAGCACGGAGCTGATCTCCCTGTGCTATACGGCTGCTTCTCACTAGCTATTTTACATTTGGTAGTGTATATATGTCCATGCCACTCTATCACTTTGTCCCAGCTTACCCTTCCCTGTCCCCATGTCCTCAAATCCATTCTCTATGTCTGCATCTTTATTCCTCTCCTGCCTCTAGGTTCTTCAGAACCATTTTTTTTAGAGTCCATAAATATGTGTTAGCATACGGTGTTTGTTTTTCTCTTTCTGACTTACTTCACTCTGTATGACAGACTCTAGGTCCATCCACCTCACTACAAATAACTCAATTTCATTTCATTTTATGGCGGAGTAATATTCCATTATATATATGTGCTACATCTTCTTTATCCATTCATGTGTCGATGGACACCTGGGTTGCTTCCATGTCCTGGCTATTGTAAATAGTGTTGCAATGAACACTGTGGTACATGACTCATTTTGAAGTCATTTGACTCATACTCTCAGGGTATATGCCTAGTAGTGGGATTCCTTGGTCACATGGTAGTTCTATTTTTAGTTTTTTAAGGAACCTCCATACTGTTCTCCATAGGGACTGTATCTATTTACCTTCCTACCAACAGTGAAAGAGGGTTCCCTTTTCTCCACACCCTCTCCAGCATTTATTGTTTGCAGATTTTTTGATGATGGCCATTCTAACTGGTGTGAGTTGATACCACATTGTAGTTTTGATCTACATTTCTCCAGTGATTAGTGATGTTGAGCATTCTTTCATGTGTTTGTTGCAAATCTGTATATCTTCTTTGGAGAAATGTCTATTGAGATCTTCTGCCCATTTTTGGATTTGGTTTTGTGTTGTTGATATTGAGCTGCATGAGCTGCTTGTATATTTTGGAAACTAGTCCTTTGTCAGTTGCTTCATTTGCAAATATTTTCTCCCATTCTGAGGAGTGTCTTTGCATCTTGTTTATACTTTCCTTTGCTGTAAAAAATCTTTTAAGTTTTATTAGGTCTCATTTGTTTAGTTTTGTTTTTATTTCCATTTCTCCAGGAGGTGGGTTAAAAAGGATCTTGCTGTGATTTATGTCATAGAGTGTTCTGCCTAAGTTTTCCTCTAAGAGTTTTATAGTGTCTTGCATTACCTTTAGGTCTTTAATCTATTTTGAGTTTACTTTTGTATATGGTGTTAGGGAGGGTTCTAATTTCAATCTTTTACATATAGCTGCCCACTTTTCCTATCACCACTTATTCAAGAGGCTGTCTTTTCTCCATTGTATATTCTTGCCTCCTTTACCAAAACTAAGGTGACCATATCTTTGATATGGGTTTTTCTCTGGGCTTTCTATCCTGTTGCATTGATCTATATTTCTGTTTTTGTGTCAGTACCATACTGTCTTGATTACTGTAGCTTTGTAGTATAGTCTGAAGTCCAGGAGCCTGATTCCTCTCAGCTCTGTTTTTCTTTCTCAAGATTGCTTTGGCTCTTTGGGGTCTTTTGTGTTTCCATACAAATTGTGAAATTTTTTGTTCTAGTTCTGTGGAAAATGCCATTGGTAGTTTGACAGGGATTGCATTGAATCTGTAGGCTGCTTTGGGCAGTAGAGTCATTTTCACAATGTTGATTCTTCCAATCCAAGAACATGGTATATATATCTCTCCATCTGTTTGTATCATCTTTAATTTCTTTCATCAGTGTCTTATAGTTTTCTGCATACAGGTCTTTTGTCTCCTTAGGTAGGGTTTATTCCTAGGTATTTTATTCTTTGTGTTGCAGTGGTAAATGGGAGTGTTTCCTTAAAATCTCTTTCAGATTTTTCATCATTAGTGTATAAGAATGCAAGAGATTTCTGTGCATTAATTTTGTATCCTGCTACTTTACCAAACTCACTGATTAGCTCTAGTAGTTTTCTGGTAGCATCTTTTGGATTTTCTATGTATAGTAAGTATCATGTCATCTGCAAGCAGTGACAGCTTTACCTCCTCTTTTCTGCTTTGGATTCCTTTTATTTCTTTCTCTTCTCTGATTGCTGTGGTTAAAACTTCCAAAACTATGTTGAATAATAGTAATGAGAGTGGGCATCCTTGTCTTCTTCCTTATTTTAGAGGAAATGATTTCAGTTTTCTACCACTGAGAATGATATTTTGCTGTGGCTTGTCATATATGGCCTTTATAATTTTGAGGTAGGTTCCCTCTATGCCTACTTTCTGGTGAGTTTTTATCATAAGTGGGTGTTGAGTTTTGTCGAAAGCTTTTTCTGCATCAATTGACCTTATCATATGGTTTTTATCCCTCAATTTCTTAATATGGTGTATCACATTGATTGATTTGCATATATTGAAGAATCCTTGTGTTCCTGGGATAAACCCCACTTGATCATGGTGTATGATCCTATTAATATGCTGTTGGATTCTCTTTGATAGTATTTTGTTGAGGATTTTTACATCTAATTCATCAGTGATATTGGTCTGTAGTTTTCTTTTTTTGTGACATCTTTGTCTGGTTTTGGTATCAAGGTGATGGTGGCCTCAGAGAATGATTTTGGGAGTGTTCCTCTCTTTGCTATATTTTGGAAGAGTTTGAGAAGGATAGGTGTTAATGCTTCTCTAAATGTTTGATAGAATTTGCCTGTGAAGAGTTTCAATTTCAGTGCTTGTGATTGGTCTGTTTATATTTTCTATTTCTTCCTGGTTCAGTCTCGGAAGGTTGTGCTTTTCTAAGAATTTGTCCATTTTTTTGGCATAGAGTTGCTTGTAGTAGTCTCTTTGTATGCTTTGTATTTCTGTGGTGTCTGTTGTAACTTCTCCTTCTTCATTTATAATTTTATTGATTTGAGTCCTCTCCCTCTTTTTCTTGATGAGTCTGGCTAACGATTTAACAATTTTGTTTATCTTCTCAAAGAACCAGCTTTTAGTTCTATTGATCTTTGCTATTGTTTTCTTTGTTTCTATTTCATTTATTTCTGCTCTTATCTTTATGGTTTCTTTCCTTCTGCTAATTTTGGGTTTTGTTTGTTCTTCTTTCTCTAGTTCCTTTAGGTGTAAGGCTAGATTGTTTATTTGAGATTTTTCTTCTTTCTTGAGATAAGCTTGTATTGCTATAAACTTCCCTCTTAGAACTGCTTTTGCTGCATCCCATAGGTTTTGGAACATCGTGTTTTCATTGTCATTTGTCTCTAGGTATTTTTTGATTTCCTCTTTGATTTCTTTGGTGATCTCTTGGTTATTAATAATGTATTGTTTAGCCTCCATGTGTTTGTGTTTTTTACTTTTTTTTTCCCTTGTAATTGATTTCTAATCTCATAGCATTGTTGTTAGGAAAGGATGCTTGATATGATTTCAATTTTCTTAAATTTACTGAGGCTTGATTTGTGACCCAAGATGTGATCTATCCTGTAGAATGTTCCATGAGCACTTGAGAAGAAAGTATATTCTGCTTTTTTTGGATGGAATGTCCTATAAATATCAATTAAATCTACCTGTTCTATTGTGTCATTTAAAGCTTGTGTTTCCTTATAAATTTTCTGTTTGGATGATCTGTTCATTGGTGTAAGTGAGGTGTTAAAGTCCCTCACTATTATTGTGTTACTGTTGATTTCCTCTTTTATAGCTGTTAGCGGTTGCCTTATGTATTGAGGTGCTCCTATGTTGGGTGCATATATATTTATAATTGTTATATCTTCTTCTTGGATTGATCCCTTGATCATTATGTATGGGTGATGGTGACCTTGTAGAATGAGTTTGGGAGTGTTCTTCCCTCTGTAGTTTTCGGAAGAGTTTGAGAAGAATAGGTGTTAGCTCTTCTCTAAATGTTTGACAGAATTTGCCTGTGAAACCATCTGGTCCTGGGTTTCTGGTTGTTGGAAGGTTTTTAATCACAGTTTCAATTTCAGTGCTTGCAATTGGTCTGTTTATATTTTCTATTTCTTCCTGGTTCAGTCTCGGAAGGTTGTGCTTTTCTAACAATTTGTCCACTTCTTCTAGGTTGTCCATTTTATTGGAATATTGCTGCTTGTAGTAATTTGTCATTATTCTTTTTATTTCTGCATGCTCAGTTGTTACTTCTCCTTTTTCATTTCTAATTCTGTTGATTTGAGTCTTCTCTCTTTTTTTCTTGATGCGTTTGGCTACTGGTTTATCAATTTTGTTTATCTTCTCAAAGAACCAGCTTTTAGTTTTATTGATCTTTGCTATTGTTTCCTTCTTTTCCTTTTCATTTATTTCTGATCTGATCCTTTTGGTTTCTTTTTTCTGCTAACTTTGGGGGTTTTTGTTCTTCTTTCTCTAATTGCTTTAGTTGTAAGTTTAGGTTGTTTATTTGAGATTTTTCTTGTTTCTTGAGGTAGGATTGTATTGCTATAAACTTCCCTCTTACAACTGCTTTTGCTTCATCTCATAGGTTTTGGGTCATCGTGTTTTCATTGTCATTTTTTGATTTCATCTTTGACTTCTTCAATGATGTCTCCATTATTTAGTATTGTTTAGCCTCCATGTGTTTGTATCTTTTACAAACACATAACGTGCATTTTTTACAAACTCATAGTCTCATAGCATTGCGTTTGGAAAAGATAATTGATATAATTTCAATTTTCTTAAATTTACCAAGGCTTCATTTGTGACTCAAGATATGATCGATCAATCCTGGAGTATGCTCCATGAGCACTTGAGAAGAAAGTGTATTCTGTTTGTTTTTGGATGGAATGTCCTATAAATATCAATTAAGTCCATCTTGTTTAATGTGTCATTTGTTTCCTTATTTATTTTCATTTTGGATGATCTGTCCATTGGTGTTAGTGGGGTGTTAATGTCCCCTACTATTATTGTGTTGCTGTCAATTTCCCCTTCGTATGTCTGTTAGCATTTGCCTTATGTATTGAGGTGCTCCTATGTTGGGTCATAAATATTTACAATTGTTATATCTTCTTCTTGGATTGATCCATTGATCATTATGGAGTGTCCTTTTTGTCTCTTGTAATAGTCTTTATTTTAAAGTCTACTTTGTCTGATGTGAGAATTGGTATGCCAGCTTTCTTTTCATTTCCATTTGCATGGAATATTTTTTCCATCTCTTCATTTTCAGTCTGTATGTGTAGGTCTGAAGTGACCAACACATATAGGGACCACTTCCCTAGGGATCACTTCCCTAGGTCTGAAGTGGGTATCTTGCAGACAGCATATATACGGGTCTTGGTTTTGTATCCATTCAGCCAGTCTATGGCTTTTGGCTGGAGCATTTAATCTATTTATATTTAAGGTAATTATCCATATGTATGTTCCTATTACCATTTTCTAAATTGTTTTGGGTTTGTTATTATTGATGTTTTCCTTCTCTTGTGTTTCCGGCCTAGAGAAATTTCTTTAGCATTTGTTGTAAAGCTGGTTTTGTAGTGCTGAATTCTCTTAGCTCTTGCTTATCTGTAAAGATTTTAGTGTCTCTGTCAAATATGAATGAGATCCTTGCTGGGTAGAGTAATCTTGGTTGTAGGTTTTTCTCCTTCATCACTTTAAATATGTCCTGCCTCTCCTTTCTGGCTTGCAGAGTTTCTGCTGAAAGATCAGCTGTTAACCTTATGAGGATTCCCTTGTGTATTATTTGTTGTTTTTCCCTTGCTGCTTTTAATATTTTTTCTTTGTATTTAATTTTTGATAGTTTGATTAATATGTGTTTTGGCATGTTTCTCCTTGGATTTATCCTGTGTGGGATTATCTGCCCTTCCTGGACTTGATTGACTATTTCCTTTCCCATATTAGGGAAGTTTTCAACTATAATCCCTTCAAATATTTTCTCAGACCCTTTCATTTTCTGTTCTTCTTCTGGGAACCCTGTAATTCAAATGTTGGTGTTTTTAATATTGTCCCAGAGGTCTCTGAGAGTGTCCTAAATTCTTTTCATTCTTTTTTCTTTATTCTGCTCTGAAGTAGTTATTTCCACTATTTTATCTTCCAGGTCACTTATCCGTTCTTCTGCCTCAGTTATTCTGCTATTGTTTCCTTCTAGAGAATTTTTAATTTCATTTATTTTGTTATTCATCATAGTTTGTTTGCTCTTTAGTTCTTCTATGTCCTTGTTAAACGTTTCTTGTATTTTCTCCATTCTTTTCCAAGATTTTGGATCATCTTTACTATCATTACTCTGAATTCTTTTTCAGGTAGACTGCCTATTTGCTCTTCATTTGTTTTGTCTGGTGGGTTTTTACCTTGCTCCTTCATCTGCTGCGTATTTCTCTGTCTTCCCATTTTGCTTAACTTACTGTGTTTGGGGTGTCCTTTTCACAGGCTGCAGGTTCGTAGTTCCTGTTGATTTTGGTGTCTGCCCCCAGTGGGTAAGGTTGGTTCAGTGGGTTGTGTAGGTTTCCTGCTGGAGGGGAGTGGTGCCTGTGTTCTGCTGGGTGGAGGTGTATCTTGTCTTTCTGGTGGGCAAAGCTGAGTCCTGTGGTGTGTTTTGAGGTGTCTGTGAGCTTAGTATGATTTTAGGCAACCTCTCTGCTAATGGGTAGGGTTGTGTTCCTGTCTTGCTGTTGTTTGGCACGGGGCATCCAGCAGTGGAGCTTGCTGGCCGTTGGGTGGAGCTGTGTCTTAACGTTGAGACAGAGGTCTCTGGGAGAGCTCTCGCCGATTGATATGATGTGGGGTCAGGAGGTCTCTTGTGGTCCAATGTCCTGAGTTCGGCTCTCCCATCTCAGAAGCTCAGGCCTGATACCAGGCCGGAGCACCAAGTCCCTTTCAGCCACACGGCAGATGAATGGTTTATTACCAAGGGTATTGAAGCACAGGAACCAACAGCCAGATGAAGAGATTCATAGGGTGGAGTCAAGAAAAAAGAAACCTTAGTCTTCTTGGAGTTGGAGCCCAGCACAGTGGTACGTGGAAGCGTTCTGCTTCACCTACCTGGAAGCTCTCTGAAACCCCTTCTTTTGGATTTTAATGGTGACTTCACTAACATGGAGGTTCATGAAAGCAATATTTATAACAGTCTTGAAGTGGAAGCAATCCAAATATACATAAACCCATGAATAAAGAATATGTGCAGTGGCATATTAATTGTTCATATGGCATATTAATGGAGACTAGGGCCAGTGCACTTCAGGAAACATTTTAAATACAAATACCTAGATAAGTAGTAAAGAAAACCATGGTAAAATTTATATCTTCAATAAAAAAGTTTTAAAAAGATGGTCTGGATTTATAATGATCATAAAAAATAGACTTTGAGACAAGGAGTATTATATAAAATACAAAGGTTTATTGCATTATGACAAAGTATTAATTTAATAGAAATTAAATATGTCATAAGACTAAGAAACCTAATAACAGCACTTCAATATATTGAGCAAAAACTAATAGCAGTAAAAGAAGAAATTAAAAAATTATAATTTAGAGTTAGACACTTTAACATAGCTTGTCAACAATTGATAAATCACCTAGATAAAATGCAGTAATTATATAGAAGATTTGAACAATAAATGACATACATTGATAGAATTTTAAAGAGCACTATACCTCCAAACTGAAGAATACACATTCTTTTCCAGTGCATTTGGAACACTTAGAAATATAGCTCATATGCTAAACCATAAAACACTTCTTAATAAATTTCAGAAGTATGAGTTTATTGAATATGTTCTCTGATCATACCAGAATTAAATTAGAAATCAAGGAGAAAGATCTCTAGAATGTCATCAAAAGCATAAAACAAATTTGCAAAGAAACTGTGGGTCAAAGGATATCACGTAGGTTTTTAAAAAATAGTTCAAGCTGATAAATAATGAAAAGATAACATGTAGATATTTGTGAATTGCAGCTCATGTAGTGATTAAAACATGTTCATAAAAGGAAAGAATATAATTATCTAAGTTTCCAACTTAAGAAGTTGGAAAAATAAGAGCAGTGAGAGACAAAATATGAAGAAGGAAAAAACAATATATATAAGAGCAGAATCAGTGAAATAGAAAACAAATGATAGAGAAAAGAAACTAAAAGGGGTTTTTGGAAAAACTGATGAAGAAAAAAGAGTCAAAATCCAAATTATCCATATCAGGGATGTAAAAGGGTTGACGTCACAATGGATGCTAAGACATTAAAAGGATAATAAAAGTATTATGATCAATTTCATGCTTATAAATATGACAAAAGATAAAACTGAGAATTTCTTTAAGATTAACAAATTAAAACTGACAAAAGAAGAAAAATAAGATTCAGGGAACTACTGTATAGAACAGGGAACTCTACTCAATTCTCTGTAATGGCCGATATGGGAAAAGAATCTAAAAAAGAGTAGATATATGTATATGTATAACTGATACACTTTGCTATACACCTGAAACTAACACAACATTGTAAGTCAACTATACTCCAATAAAAATTAAAACAAATATTGGAGAGCCCAGTATTTGTTAAAACATAATGATCTAGACCATTACCACACATGATGAAAAAAAGAAGGCAAATTATAGAATTAAATGAAAGAGTTACATCTATAAGCCTTCCAAATAAAATTTAGCAAAATATATTCAACATCTTGTTGTTTTAGATAGTAAACACACAGAAAGCAATAATCATAAAAGGACAATTGTTAAACTCTTCTTTGCCCTACCTTGAATTTCTGCTCATTAAGAAAATGAATTTTTCAAGTCACACTGTAGGAAAAAATATTTACAAAATATATATCTGAAAAAGGACTTATACCCAGAATCCATAAAGAATTTTATAACTCAATAATAAAATAAAGAACCCAATAAAAAGTGGGTAAAATAATTGAACAAACACTTTAAAATGGAAGATGAATAAATGGCAAACCATAACAACAAAAACAACACACATGAAAAAATTCACAGCATCATTAGTTATCACAAAAATGCAAATAAAAGCCACAATGAAATACCACTATACACCCACTAGAATGGCTTAAATATAAGTCAAACAATATTGACCACTGGCAATGATGTGAAGCTGTCAAGCTCTTAAATTTTGCTTGTGGAAATGCAACCTCTCTGGAAAAAAAAGTTTTGTAGTTTCTGTAAAAGCAAAACATAAGCCTTATGACTCAGTAATTTCACTCCAAAAAGTTAAATTATATGTCCACAAATGATTGTACAAGCATGTTAATGACACCTGTATTCATTACTGACAAAACTGAAAACAACTGAAATGGTCATCAGCAGGAGAATTGTTAAACAAACTATGGTTTATTTATATAATGGAAAACAACTCAGCAGTAAAAAGATAAACAATTGCTACATGTAACATCATGGATTGATCACACAAGCATTGTACTGAATAAAATAAATCAGACACAAAAGAGTATATACTGTATGATTCCATTTGATAAGGTTCAAAAACTGAAAAAATTAGTCTGTGATAATAGAAATCAGAACAGAGGTGGCCTAAACCAGGGGTTGGTGTAGACTAGAAAGAGCAGTGAGGGAAATTTCTGGGGTAATAAAATTTATACCTTGATATGGATATTGCTTACATGAATATTAGCCAAGAATCATCATATTTTACAATTAAGATCTGTGCATTTTTCTGTATGTAATTTTTTTCAATAAAAACTAAAACAAACAAACAAACTTGTTAGCAGAGGAAATGAGCTATTGAGGACCTAGAGTTAGAAAGTCGTGGAGTTGCTTTCCAGAGCCCAGGCTTCTATTCTAAAAATACAAGTCAATTCCTCCTAATTCATGAAGCTGAGAATGAGGCTGATAATGTTCTTATTCTAAAGCCTTGGGAGGAGTCAGGAATTCTTAAAAGGATGAGAAATAAGGAATTGGGCTTGAAAAAGTGTACTCTGAATTAATGTAAACTTTGTATGCTAGGAGAAATTATATGCTAATATAAGTGAGAATGAAGCTTATTAAATTTGTATATTAATTTCATTTAACGTTTGAATACCTTTGCTTCAGTTGTTTCTCACTTTTATCTATATCTATCCCATTTTTAAATTATTTTAGTGACTGGAGAAGTATTGACTTTACCAATTTTTTTAAATTTGGAGAATGTATAAGCCTAGAAAGACTGAACTTGAATTCTTGGCAACTACTATTGTTATAGAGGAACGATCACCTTATTAGGTATCTTATTTTCTTACATCTCAATATTCAAAATATTTTTTTGAAATGTTTATTATTGTGTCAAGTTTTCCAAAAAAAAAATATTAGGAACTCCCCATGGAACAAATTTTAAAGTCATATCTAAGGAATGGATATATAGTTTGGATGTATTTTATCCTAAAATTAAAATTCAGTTTTAATTTAACAATAAAGTTTCAGTTTTTGTTTTAACCATATTGTGTATGAAAGGCAGAAACACAGAGAAATGTGTTCAAGACCTTGAAAACAATTCGGCATCAGGAGAATAATAACGTTTATCTTCTTCCAGACATTTATGTGTTGTCAATAAATCATTTAACCTACTTTAAATTATTTTGCACAATAATGCCTAACTAATTTGGGGATAAGGTTAAGCCTTCTATTGATAAGTAGTAAGCCCTCTCATTAAACTTAATCTATTGTACTGTAAATGTCACTCACTCCCCCAAGCTCTTCTTCTAATCAATACCCTCCACTATCTTTCCCTGTCAGATGAGATAAAGTCCACCTCTGTGAGAGTTTTGACTCCACTCCCTCCAGAAGATGATTACATGAACATTGAACATTTTGCAGTCTCTTTTAACCCAACGGATGATTATAGTATAGACGTATTTTTTAATTAAAGTTTTACAAGTTTTAAAAATATGAGGGATTCTTTTTGGTGGCCTTTTTAACATGGTAATGCTTTTCCTGAAGGATATCCTTTAAAATATATATATACATGTGATATATACATGATATTGTATATGATGTGTATATATATGTTATCATATATGATATATACATGATACATGATATATATACAGAATACCATATATGACATATGTGTATGTGATTCCTTTCCAAACATTTTTATTTTATTTGAGTTAAAATCCATTTATACTGTTCAAATACTACCAGTCAGGATAACAAATTATAACTTTCATACATTTAAGAATATTAAGTCTTGTGAGTTTGGTATTTGGCACATGGAGTGTATTGAACTTAATATATAAAATACTGAAATTAGCTCTATTGTTAGAAGTGCTGCCAGCTTGGTATAAAGGAAACTCAGACTAGTCAAAATATAAAATGACCTCTAGACCCGTTTTCCACATTAAGAAGCAGCCTGAGAAATTTGCTTGTCCACTGAGAATGGTATACGTTACAATGCCCTCTTTAGAAATGGCCAGAGGGTGAGAGAAATGGAAATACATATGAGGGGATAGAACCAAGGGCCAAGAACAATGGACTGGGTGTCATCTTCAGTGAAGAGAACACAGACTTAATAAAGAATAATTTCCTGCCTTTAGCATAGGACAGTGTTTCTAACCCTTAGCACTATTGGTATTTTGAGGTGGACAACTTTTTGTTGAGGGCAACTGATCTGTTCACTACAGGATGCTTAGCTGCATCTCTGTCCTCCATGTAACAGAAAACAAAGCAAAAAATACAGCATCACTACATTCCTGCCGAAAATGCATGACCTAAATCTAATTATGAGAAAACATCAGACAACTCAAATTAAAGTGTTGTCTACAAAATATCTGGCTGTAAATTTCAAAGTATCAAGGTCATGAAAGTTAAATTAAGACTAAGACACTTTTCTAGACAGCTCAAGGCATGATTCACAGCTAGATTATTTTTCTATAAAAGACATTATTGAGACAATTGTCAAAACGAATGGAATTTGAGAATTAGTGAACATGTGTTCATATTAATTTACAGATTTTGATAGTTGTATTATGGTTATACAGGAGAATATAGAACTATTGTATTCAAGGTTAGTGACACATTAGATTAGTAATTTATTCTTAAATGATTATAAACACTTTTTTAGTATTATACTCGCCACTTTTGAAGTTCGAATTTGTAATATATGTGCATATGCCTATGTATATTGTGTACGTTCACATGCATATACTAAATACAACAGAATGAAAATTTTACTGCACACAGTAAACCTAATAATAAAATATAAGGTCAGGTACAAGTTAAGAATTCCTATTATCATATCTTTTATTCAAAATTGTATAGAAGTACTACCTAATTTCCCAGAAAGAAAAATACAAATTTTTTTAAAAAGTGTTCTTATTTTCATAGAATTATACTTGTCCTCATAAAAGAGTTCCAAGAGAATCTGCAAACTATTGGAACTGTTTAGAAAATTCAGCAGCTTTTCTGAGTGTATTAGCTCTTTCATACACAAACAGAAAAGCATTAGAAAAAAATTAGTTAAAATATCATTCATTGTAATTACTAATTTTATATGTCAATTTGGAGGGTATTTTGAATGAAATTAAAATTTAAATCAGTGGACTTTGAGTAAACAGATTATCCTTTCCATTGTGGGTGGGCCTCGTTCGATCAGTCAAAGGCCTGAATATAACAAATAAACTAGCCTTCCAGAACAAGAGAAAATTCTTCAGTAGACTGCTTTCAGACTCCATCTGCATCAGCAGCTCTCCTTAGTCTCCAGCTTGCCAGTCCACATTGCAGATATTGGCATGAGCCAATTTCCTATCACAAATCTCTTTATATATAAGATACCTAGAAATATATCCTATAAAGCAATACCATTGTGCAAAATAACAAAACTTATTAAAAGACATGAGCATTTGAATAAGTGCTAAGTTAGACCATGTTTATGGATGGGATAAAGATGGCAATTTCTCCAAATGATTTTATAAATTTAATGCAACTCCGATGGAAAAATACCATTATCCAAATAAAATTTCATAAAAATTTGAAGGTGATAAATGCATATAAAATTAAAAGAGCCAAAAATAACTGACAATTTTGAAGAATAAGGTATGACTAGCTTTATCTCATATTATTGCAGACTCATTGAAATTCATCACGAAGTGTGAGTAATTTGGTCAATATGGTATTCATGTCAAATTACAGAACTATATCAGTAAATCTGAATGGACAACATAGAAATACCTCACGTATAAATGGTATTGGTATGCATGTTGTCCATATGGAGAAAGATTCATATAGATCTCTGCCTTATGTAATAATATATATTTCATATGAATTAGAAGTCTAAATATGAAAAATAATACTTTAACACATCTAGATATTGATGAGAAATATTTTGAGTGTAGGGGAGATTCTTTAATAAGACAAAAGCATAATTCATAAAGAAGAAGACCAATAAATTTGACTATATCATATTTAAATGGCACAAGAAGACAAAGCAAAATGAAAAGTTAAATGAAAAACTGGGAGAAGATATTTTAAATCCAAATAACCAACAAATGATGACTATTGAGAATATATAAAGAATATGCATATTTTAAAATTTCTAAATAAAATATTGTCAAGTAGAAGCTAACAGTCATTCAACATGTCAAAACTGTTCACTTGATGAAGCAGCGATTATTCCAGTAATAGGAGGCTGATTTTATTCCAGTATATTTATTAATATAATACAATATATAAAAATAAAGTGGAAAATCAAATGATCACATTAATTGATGGTAAAATTTCTGGTCTCACACGCATGGGCAACTCATGGAGGTATTTCCTAATTCTTGCAAACCCTTTTTCCCTGTGATTTCCCTCTGTAGAGGTTGTATCACAAATATGCTTGCTGCTTTCCTAAACTTATCTGAAGAGGTTTTTGTTCTAGTCCCTAGGGACTCTGCTGTTTGGGGTAGCTTTGTTCCATTATTCCAAGCACTAGACAACAAGTTCTTTCCTCCAGGCTTTAATTTGCATACTCCGGGTTTTAATCATAAACTTGTGCACGCATCTCTGCTTCCCTTATGAGTCCTTAGACTTTAGTACTTCTTGATTTTTATGATTTTGAATTAATTGTTTCTTACATTGAGAAGTGTTTCCTTTACTAGTTACAATTTTAACTTTATATTAA
Organism: Balaenoptera ricei; assembly: GCF_028023285.1. NCBI lineage: Eukaryota > Metazoa > Chordata > Mammalia > Artiodactyla > Balaenopteridae > Balaenoptera > Balaenoptera ricei. Next base: position 136,482,081 of record NC_082642.1, read on the forward strand.
AATGTGCATGTGCACCTGGGTGTTTTCCTCTGTGTGTGTGCGTGCACGCGCACGTGCACACGCATGTGCCTGAAGCAGGTGGAGGGTTCCTGCACCAGTTTAGCTCGTATTCATAAGACATCAGTGATATATGAAACCATTTCCTATATTGTTTCTGTAATTTCTATTCATTTGTAACAGGAAAAAGTGTTGCAGTGTGCTCTCAGTCTGTCAATTTCAAAGCATTCTCAGTTTTTGGTTATTTGTTTGGGTAGAGGTAGCAATTGCCAACAGTGCAGAAAAAAATGACTTAAAAAGGTTAAAAAGGAAAATATTATATTTATTGCTTATTTCTGAGAATTGGGAAAATATTTTAGTGAGGTAATAACTCATTTTGGCTCACAGGTTATCTGTATTTTCTGGAAGCAGTGGTTGAGATTTGCTGCACAGCAACTTATACTTTGTAAGTCATTTATATATGTATATATATATATATTAACACATATGTATAATATGTATACACATTGTTTTTTTGTGTTCTTCTCAACAGTCTGTTGACATAAATATTATTTCTGCAAATTCCCTCTGTAATAGAAGGTGGCACAAAAGAAAATGGCTTTTCTCATAATGTCTTCCCAATGAACAGTAGACAAATCATCCAGACCTGAAAGAAAGATCCCATGATCTTTCTACTAAACCACATGGTCTCCAAGGGTAACCTCTCTTCGTTCCCTCCTTGCTTCCTTCCCTCCTTCCTTCCCTGCTTCCTTCTTTTTTTTTCTTTTTTAAATAAATTATTTATTTATTTATTTATTTTTGGCTGCGTTGGGTCTTCGTTGCTTTGTGCGGGCTTTCTCCAGTTGTGGCGAGCGGGGGCTACTCTCCATTGTGGAGCATGGGCTCTAGGCACGCGGGCTTCAGTAGTTGTTGCTCGCAGGCTCTAGAGCGCAGGCTCAGTAGTTGTGGCGCATGGGCTTAGTTGCTCCGCGGCATGCGGGATCTTCCCAGACCAGGGTTCGAACCTGTGTCCCCTGCATTGGCAGGTGGATTCTTAACCACTGTGCCACCAGGTAAGTCCCCCTCCTTCCTTCTTTCCTTTCTTACCTCCTTCCTTCCTTCTTCCTTCCTCCTTCCCTCCTCCCTCCCTTTTTCTTAACCCTTAATTATGCAACTCTTCTCCTAAGGAAGTTAGATGACTTTCTAATACCAACAAAATAGCAGTAGTAGTTCACTAAGCTGACTGTAAATTAAAAGCAAGTTTTACTGCCCTGAGACTTAACTAAGTACTAATGAGTACAAAGTAGCTCCAATCAATAGAACATTGAAAAGGGACCACATTTTCATTCCTCTTCAATCAATATATAACACAAAAATATTATCTGCCAGCAAGAATACCCTTAGTCTATTTATTTTCTGTTTAATAAGGATCCTTTAAGCATTGTACAGGCAAAAGCTACATCTTTCTTCTTGATTTCTATTCTTTCGAGTAGGACATGTTTTAATTTTTAAGAGAGAAAATGCCTGTTCAGAAGAAAACTAATCACTACACAACATTTTCAAGGGAGAAAAGAACAGCAAATGCTTGAAAGACTGAATGTGTTTCTCTCTGAATGAATATCTCTGATTATTCTTTTCTGTGGTTGACTAACTGTATAAAACATGATTAGGTCTAATGTGCTATTGATGTGTCATAGTCTTAGGCAGAGTTAATGGTATACTTAGCCTGGGCCTGCCTTTCTCTCTTTTCTCATTTTCCAGACTGCATTGTGGCATAGCCTTCAGTCAGTACAGCAGCTCCTCCTGAGCAAGCATTAAACTGAACAGATGAATGGCAGCATTTTAAAGGAGATCTGATAACCCAAACATGCTTGCGGGTTTTAAAGAGGCCAAACCAGATAAAAAGAACTAGTGGACACTTGAGAGCTGACATATACTTCTAAAAAAGAAAGGATCTTGAGAAATCAATTGGGCCATAGAGAATATACTCTAAAGGATCAAATAGGGCAAAAGAATGTGTCTAGTTCTCTAAAGAAGCCTATAATATTTAATGAAAATATTCTTTCAAATAGTCAAATGGATTCATTCATAGCATAATTTCACATAGAGTTGAGCCTAATATTTCTAAAAATGACTTTAAAATCTCTCATATTTTGTCAGCAATCTTAGACTTTAATTCTAAATAGAAAAAAAAAAATCTCGAAAATGTTTTCCATCACAGTAGGTGCCCAAAGGAAAAAAATTCACTCCTCAAAGTGAGTCATAAATCATTTAGTTTTTTCAGTACTCAGAGAATGGAGTAGAATTTTCTGAAGGCTGTAAAAGGTGTGTGTATGTGTGTGTGTGTGTGTGTGTGTGTGTTTGAGAGTGTGTATGTGAGAGAGAAGAGGGTTTCAGCAGAAAATTGTGTATTCAAAGTTCAACATAATAGGAACAGTCATCAGGTTTCAGGAGGCAGTTTAAAAAAAAACTTTAATGATACTGATCTTTAAATCTAACAATTTATGTGAAAATACTACTCCAAATTAGAAACATATTTGTCATTATCTAAATAAACTGTCAATCAATGGACTACATCTCTTTATTAACTTAAACCATTTATGTGATTCTTTTATCATTAAAAACCTACATTGATTTTATCAACTAAATGGAATAAGCCTCTAAACAATAAAAAGAAGGAAGAAAGGAAGGAAGGAGGATCTAACTGGGAAAATAAATAGCAGGTGCCTTCATGTGTTTAGCTCATTGTCAAGCTAAACAAAACTTCACAATTTCTAGGAAGTTAACCTAAATAGAATTAGAATTAGTGTTAACTTAGAACCAACAGGCTGGGTGAGAACAACCAAGTACCAAATCAGAGGTGTATAAGGACTGTCACATTAGTATCAAGAGACATGGCCCAATTTGGTGCAACACTGTGTATTTCAAAATGACTGCAAGCAAACAAAGGCTTTGTGATGTTAAGCCAAACAAATAGGGAAATGGAAATGAGCAATTAACAACTGAGCACAAATGCTGGTTTCTTTGAGTGTAAGTCAATAAAAGTATAGGCCCTTAGAGGGCAAAAACCATCTCAAAATTATCTTATTCCCCAGAATATTAACATAAGTGTGGTAGGCGGAAGAGGAGGGTCACTGATAGATGGTCAATAAACATGACTTGAATAAATAAATTGGTATATTTTTAAAAAGAATCATGTGAAAACTACAGTAATAATAGAGAAAATATTTTCCTAATTTTTATTCTGCATTGTGTATTCTTCCTTCTCCTGTGCACTATCAGTTTCTCTCTCCATCTAGCCCTTCTACTACTTCCTGCCTCTCTTCTTTTCCTGCTTTCTTCATCCTTGTATCTCTGACAGACTGTGATTTATAATAAGAAATATACTGTATATTTGGTCTTAGTCCTGGTTCTGGGCACAGAGCTCCCAAGACTTTTGGAATTTCCTAAGTGATAAGACAGAGAAAGATGTCTTTTGTTATTCATAGCAAGCCCTTTTCATCCACACCTGAGTTTATGTTAATGAGGTGACTTTTGGAAATTCTCTAAGGATGGGGATTCTTTGCCAGGGGAACCAAAGAGGTGATTAGAGGGTTAGAACTTTCAGCCTCACCCCCAACAGCTGACCTCCAAGGAGGGGAGAAGAGGTGGAGATTGACTTAATCACTAATGCCCAATGACTTGATCAAACATACCTACATAATAAATCCTCCATAAAAATCCCTGGACTAAGGGGCAGTTCAGAGAGCTTCCGGTCGATAAGCACTTGGAGGTGCTGGGAGGGTGGTGTGCCTGGAGAGGACATGGAAGCTCTGAGCCTCTTTCCGCATACTTTATGCATCTTCTCCATCCAACTCTTCCTGAGTTACATCCTTTTGTAATAACTGGTATCTAGTAAGTAAACTGTTTTCCTGAGTTCTGTGAGAGGCTCTAGCAAATTAATAGAAGCCAGTGAGGAGGTCCTGGGAACTTTTACTTTATATCCAGGTGTCAGAGGCACAGGTAACAACCGGGGCAATTGCAATCCAAAGATTGGCATCTGAAGTGTGCGCCTGTGAGTGTGGTGGGGTGGGTAGTCTTGTGGGGTTTTGCCCTTAACCCATGGGATCTGATGCCAACCCCATGTAGACAGTGTCAGAACTAAATCCAATCGTAGGACACCCAGCGGGAGTCAAATAATTGCTTGGTATGAGGAAAAAAAAAAAAACTCACCAGACGTGTCAGAAATAAAGTATTCTGCGGTAGCGTGAACGGTAAAGAAGAAAACCAGGAGGAGTTTTTCCTTTTCACATCTCTTAGTAAAAGCCTGTCTATTTTACTCAAGTTTCTTCAACCATCTAGTGTGATATATCACACCATCCCTTACTCCTCCAAATAAAAACTCAGGGATTTAATGCAAAGAGAATTCTGTAACCCAATTACCAGTCAAGAATATCTCATGAATGTTGCATCTCTCTTACTGTTTCTATGTGGATAAATTTTTTGGAATTGATTTTTCATCTAGTGAGATCACTCATAGTTGCCATTGTAGCTTCTGGACTGAATTACTACCCCTTTGGTATGTTGCATGTTGGTTTTAACTTCTGGGCTGTACTTTCGTAGTCTGAGAGACCTAGGTTTATACAACAGCTATAAGGAAAAGATGTCAATTCTTGCTTCCTCTGCTGTCACTTAGGGCACCCATCCTCTCCCAGACAGCCAGAGACGTGATAACGCCTTTTCTCACTTGTTATACATTAATTCATTAGTATCATGATTTTTTTTCAACAGTTCATAAATTGTCAACAGATCATAAATTATCTTCTGTAAAAAAGACAAACAATGTATTCAGGAAATAGTAATTGAAAAAGTTCCCTGATAACTACATAAGAAGCAAGAGTTAAGACATGTTTGTTATGTTCTAATATTTTATTTGTGATTTCCTATGCTTAAAAGACAAAGAAGAAGTGAATGGATAGAAACAAAAAGTGTGGATAATGATAGTAGAATAAATATGATGCTAATTAGTGATACCACCATTTCATTCTTTTTTTAAAGAAGATTATTCCAAATCTAGCTTAACAATTAGCAGATTATGGTGAGCTATTTATTTTAATGATTATCATAAGAGGGAAACTAAGAGAGAAGGAAAAGCCCAGAGAAAAATATCGATGAAATCATTGGGTACATCAAAAAATCACTCTGGTTGTGTATATCAAATTCATTCTTCTATGCTTGAAAGAGAACATTCAATAATTGGAATTATCCATCTATCATTTTGACATTGCCCTTTGTAGAGTAATTAACAGTACTAATTTATGTAATTTATTTAGCCCATTAGGAGGTTTCAGAACTCACATATGTGTTGAACATCTGTGTATTTTAACTTTACATCTATGGATGCATTTTATTTACATTTTAGGCAATGAGATATGACTGGCACAATATTTTAAGAATTATTTTTTTTCAAATTGGAAATGAGTTTCTTTCCAAGTGATTTTTCCAAACTCTTTCCAAGAGTTTCTTTCCCAAAGCTTTCCAAGCTTTTTTGAAGAAGCTTAAAAAAGGGTTTTCAGATTTTAAGTGAGATGAGTGTTTCTTTCTCCTTTCTAAGCTATCATGTGTAAGGTGATCAATTGCAAGGACTGAAATTTAGACTGAATTTTAGAATTTAATAGGAGATTGTGCACTGAAAAAAATCTATAGAAGGTCTAAGGCAGTGCTGTCCAATAGAAATATAATTTGTGCCACATCTAGAATTTTAAGTTGTCTAGTAACCACATTAAAACATAAAAAGAATCAGTTAACATCAGTTCCTTATAATATATTTAACCCAATATATCAAAAATATTTATTTCAACATGTAATCAATATATGAATGAGGTATTTTACATTTTTTGGTACTGTCTTTGAAATCTGTCTTGTCTTTCACATTTACAGTATGTCTCAATTTGGAACACCCCCATTTCAAGTGCTCAACAGTCACGTGTGGCTCTTGACATTGAACTGGACAGTAGGGTCTAGGAAAGTTGATTCTCCAAGAACAACTTCCAGAAAAACAACTCAGAACTGGTTTGCCAAGAGAACTTTTCCTTCTGTCACAATCAGGGAGCTAGAGTATCTGGGGTATGCTTTGCCAACTCTGATTTCAGAATTATACAACCTTAGCCACAATCCAGGGATTAGGGAGCCATCAATGAACCTGTTGGCTTGTGGCATACAGCACCTTGACTGTAGTCCAGAGACAAAGCCACAGCTTAAGATTCTATTACTATGGAAGAGAGGAAGAACAGATCGTGACAGCAAGAGCTGGTCTCTGTTGAAGTTTACCCTCTGCCACTGAAATATCCTTGCATGCCTGCCTTTCCACGTATATACTTACCTCCTCCCCAAGGTAAGCAACACAAACGTCCATCCGCTGCTCTATCCAGCATCTAGGATTCTAGGATGATGCACAACCCTCTCCATTATGTCTGAAGATAGCTATTTGTTGGTCTAGAAAATAATAAACACATTTTGTATGCCCCATTTCCGATACACACATAATACATTGAAATACACAATATACAATGTTGGAGTAGGAACAGAGTAATAAAAATATTAAAAAAAAATAAATTCAGAAAATGTGGGAATGTGAAATAGGAGTTATTAAAAATTGTGACCTTAAAAATATCAAATTTGATGGGCAGGAAAGGGAATGAGTCCCTTGGTTAGTCCACCTGGGTGCTTTGAGTTCTGCTCTTTGGGATAAGGGGCCTTTGTTCATGGTTCTCTGTGGTCCCAGGCATTGCCATTGGGACCATGGCTCTCATCTTCCATGGTCCTATGTAAAGTGAGTAATTACTGAAGAATACACCTTTTGAGGTGCTGAATAGTGCTGGGAATCCAGGAGCTGCATGGGTTTCTTTGGCATGAGGCCACCTACTTTTGTAAATTCCATTTTTCAGTAATTGCTATAAATGATCTAGTCGAGGCTTACTTTTTAAACTTGAAGACTAGTATTTAATTTTGGTGTTTGGGCTCCACCCACAGAATTTTTAGTTCCCTCTCATTTGCCAAGGCTGGTCTGATTTTTAAATGGAAAGTTTGCCTCCCAGATGTCCTTCTGTCCTGGGTAAGATGGAATGGTTGGTCACCTTGCCTCCCATGTCCCTCTTGCTGTTGAAGCCATCTAAAACCATGGGCTTGGATTGAAGCAGCTTAATCCTATCTCTTTCACCAGGTTCCAGACTTTCATAAAGCTTAAGTCTTATCTCCTGTTAAGACTACAGCTTTGAGGCTCATAACTTCTTTGGTCTTGCTATGTAGTCTCCAGATATAGGGTGTTCAGACAACTTCGACTGCTTTACTTATCAAAGCTGTTGTGTTCCAGTCTGTCTCTGCTTTAGATCAAAATTATCTCTCTTGTAGGGCTTTTCTCACAGGAGCCAAAAGCAGTCAACACACACCAATATTCTGAATTTTTCTTGCCATTTTCTCAAACAAAGCATGGTTTACATTCTAAGATATTGAAGAAACATTTTAAACTTTTTTTTAAGATAAAAGGGACATGAGTTTTCTATCTTCCATTACCCGACTAAACCATGCTTCATGTCTAATTATGCAGCACTCTACAGCTAGCAGATGTTGTGAAGCAACTCAAGGTCTCTGACACAGAGAAATATCTAACCTGGAGAAGTGAAACAGCTCACCTGATTCCAGGTAAGTGACCCCTTCTCTGAGGTGTGAAGGATGAATAGGCTCAGAGTTGGAGTGAGGGTGAGTTGGTGAATAGTGTTTGGAATAAGGAGATACAGGGCATTCTAGGAAGAAGAAATGGAATAGATAAATATGTGAGGCATGATACTATTGTGTATAAAGTTACAAGAGTCTTGTATCCCATGCTGTGTTTAGTAATGCCTGCCTTTAATTATAATAAAGAAATGCATATATTTCCCCTGTGTCTGTGGCCACCATACAGTTAAGCACATCACCATCTTATTTTAACAATACATACTTATATTTGGTATGAGAGACACATTTTTTTAATAATTCTGGGCTTAGATTATCAAGGTTTTCTCAGTGCCTCTGTTATATTATGGGGATCACTCTAGTACTTACTTCATAGGGCTGGTGCAAATATTAAATGAGCAAATAGAGGTCAAGTGAGTAGAATTATGACGGGCATATTGTAAGGGCACCAGAGCTGCTCTTATTATTATCTGTATTATTGCTATTAGTATCCTATACACAAAAATGACCAGCTAATGGTCATTAGAAAGGAAATATTGAAATATAATAAAGTTAAATGCAAACTGCAAAAATGACTTTATAATACTAAGTTTCAAACTTGTATTATTTGAATAGATTAGCTAAGGCAATGGAATTAGAAATATGTAGTTTTTATTTTTTCTTTCAACTACTAATGGCTTATTTGTATGGAAAATTTATAATTAAAGTAGCCAACAAGATTTATAATTGCTGAAATGCTATTGTCCTGATTTAAAACAATAACCCATTTTAATAGGATAGCGCATATTACCATATTGTTACTTGAAACTCTAAGTCCCACAAAGATACACTGATATAAAAATGTTAATTTCACTATCTTCAATAAGCAATCTTGTTTTTTATATCCTTAAATTAAGAAAAATACAATAGAGTGTTTTTCATTCAATAGCTCCTATTAAGATGAAAAGCTTTATCAGAATTATTGGAAATTCAATAAAGAGCACTCTGTATTCTGTTCAAAATCAATTGATAGACATAGGTGCCCGCTAAATGGAGACCAAAATCTTGGCTTTTTTTTTCTGGAGAGACATTTTTGCTTACAAATATGTTACCTTTGAACTACGTACATATCCAGTCAGTCATTTACACAGCTGGATAATCACAGGTCTATCCCACAACTCTGTAGATTTTATGTTGTTAGGAAGAAAGTTCATGCTTGCTGGTAGGAATAGGGAAAGAGAAGGGACTGATCTTCCCAGGCTCAGTTCCTGCCCACCCATCAAGGAAGTCCCATCTTGTCCCCTGGGGAAGAATGACATGAAACAGAAAAAGGGAAGGAATATGGCTCTTTGGAGGGTTCTGGGAATAAAACATGAAGCAAAGGAAAATTACACATTCCAATAGAAAATAAATCCGGTGAATGCAATCAAAGAGTTTTATTGAAATAGGTACCACTTTTCTTTAAGTTTCTTAATTTATGTTTTGTGAAATTGTAAATAATTTATTATTTCCTTGAAGAGGTATTTCAAATTACAGTGTTAGAATAAGTAACACTAATATTCACTAATTTTTATGCTGAAACACAATCTCGCCTCTAATTTTCAGAACATTATTTTTTACTAAGTGTATTGTGCCATAACTAGCCATAGCTCTCAAAGATGTAAACTCAGGAGAGCAAGATTTAAAAATCTATAATTCCTTAAAACTTTATAAGATTTTTTAAAGCAATGCCAGGAAAAAAGACATTCTTGCTTTCACTTTCAGTAATCTGCAAATAATAGCATAAATTATATAAGTAACCTCTGATTTAACAGAATTATGTCATGCTTTTCATTCTAAGGTCCTTGTTTAGTATGACAAAACTCTATTTTCTACCTCAATGATTCTCAAAGGGTGTGATTTTCCCCCAGGGGATATTTGGCAATATCTGGAGACAGTTTTGGCTCTCATAGGTGTTGGTGGATAAGGCAACCCATTCTAGATACTGGCATCTAGAAGGTAGAGGTCATATATATCACCACACATTCATTCCCATATTCACAGGGCAGCCTCCATAACATATCATTGTCTGGCCAAAATTGTCAGTAGTGCTGAGGCTGAGCTGAATGTTGCTAGGTGAATGTTACTTATCAAGGTTTGTATAGTATCACAGGAATTTACAGTTTTTGTTTTTTTTTAAATTCTAGTTGATCTTTGGCTAGTTTCACTTTCAACTTTATCAGGTGAAAAAATATGAAAAGATTATAACTAGCCAGTGAATCAAAGCAGTACACACAGTTACTTTGAGTTTATTGGAATTGATTACTCTGAATTTATTGTCTTTTTTCTCTTCCTACTATATTAAAGGCACTGCTTTTCTTTCATCTAATTTGTTTGCTCATTTGTTTTGCATATATTCAAATTTTGTTCTTTATAATGATATGAAATGGTAATTTAAACCTACATATTCCTAATAGTTTGCCATGCTCTTTTTTGTGATGCTATTTTTGTATGTTGTCTATGAAAACATTACAAGTGAATTAAATAACTGATAATTAAATGGTAATTAAATTGAGCTGTTTTGACCATATTGGTACTGCAATAAAGGACAAAAATTCGATGAAGCATATTAAACACACTAAACTAGTTATTAGTTAATTGACATTTTAACATGTATATTGAAGCAGAAATTAGGGAATATAGAGATAGATGTGACTTAATCATGACAGTAAAAATTTGATCTTATATAATATTTATAAAAATTATCACTATAGTTATTGTCATCTCATAAAATTATTTTGACTACTCATATAATATTTAGAAAGCAGCTTATGCATTGCCTTTTTCCTTTATACTTTCTACTTCAAACTTTACTGTGATGAAGTGAGTACTTTCCAAGTAATTTGAATTAAAGTAACTTTGGAATATACTAATTTTCCTCAGCAACTATTTAAAACATGAAATTATGTCCATGAATCTAAGGAAAATTCAATCTAATTTCTCCTGTTCAACAAATTTAGCATACTTTTAACATTGTAATATTTAACTCTTAGGTTTATCTATCTTATTAGGAAAATACAATAAGACAAAATATTTTAATCAAAGTTGAAGACACTGAAAAACATAAAGCTTAAATAGCTTTCTTAAGGTCACACAGCTAGTAAGGGGGTGAGAAAAATTTGAACCAAGGTGGTCAGACTCTAAACCTGTACTTAGTAAAAAGACTTTCATAAAGAGGTTGAAAGACAAAATGGAAACAATACAAAAAATGTATTTGTAACACAGGATACTATTAAAATCTCTAATATGTAAAGAAGAAAGATGGGCAGAGCAATAGAAAATTGAGCACAGGTCATTGACATGATGTACAATTCATAAAGAAGAAGAAAAACTAGAGAATAGTAACAATAATAAAAATAAAAGACGTAACTTCAACAAATCAATTCAAATTAAAATGATGCTGTAATAGGATGAGTAATGGAACCCAACAGTATCTACATCCTCTTCCCTGGAACCTGTGAATGTTACCTGACATTTTTTTAAAAAGTCTTTGCAGATTTGGTTAAATTAAGATCTTGAGATGGGGGGTTATCCTGGATTATTCACGTGGGCCCAAGTCTCAAGTACAGTCACATGTATGGACATTTATAACAGGGAAGTAGAGAAATATTTCTATGCAAACAAGAAGCAGAGACAATGTCACCATTGAGGCAGAGACATATGACCGCAGACCAAGGAACGCCAGCAGACACCAGAAGCTGAAAGAGGCCAGAAATGGATTTTCCCAAGAGTCTTAGGAGGGCGTGATATCTGCTAAAAACTTGATTTCAGACCAGTGATGCTGATTTCAGACTTCTGTCCTCCAGGTCTGTGAGACAATAAATTCTGTTGTTTTAAACCACTAAATTTTTTGGTAACTTGTACAGCAACAACAGAAAACTCATTCAGATGACATAATCATTTTTCACTACTAGATTTTAATAAAATCTGTCTAAGATTAATGTAACAGTGCCCAGAAGCAGAGTCATGTACAATTAGGAATTTATATGGAATTATATATTATTTTGAGGAAAATTGATTATTCAATAAATGGTGCGAGACTAACTCTAGACTATAGGATCCACAAGAGCAGGAGCTGTTTTCTACTTTGTTCAGTGCTGTATCTTCAGGGTCTACTACAGAGCCTAGCATATATAGGCACTCAGTAAATAATTGGTGCATGAATAAATAAATCGTAAAACTCCCAAACCTATTCAATTTAGTGATATACATCTTATAGGCTTTTCTTCAAACCTCACTTTTTTCCCTTAACTAATCTCTGAGATACATTCTATAATCAGTGAATACTTTCAAGTTCAAACCTTCTAGTCAGCATTTGAATATCACATACATAAGGAATTAAAAGTATTTGTCCCAATAACCCTCATTTTATTTTTATGAACCAGGAATTTGTACCTCAAATTACAGTTGAAGATCATGTATAAGGTTGACTCTGTACAACTATTCTCTCATTCCTCCTTAGGATCACACCCTCACTTGGATGGGGCAGCAAAGCACCAACACAAAGACATGAAATGAAATCTCAGCTTCGCCTGCAGTGGGTCACCTGGTTCTTGTGTGTCAGGTATGGATGAGTGTCTCAGGAGTTGTCCCCTTTCAAGGCAGGAGTCTTTACCTTTGTCTTTCTCTTAGCCCTTTGCCAGGCCCTCTTCCAGATTGGAATCCAGACACAGAACTTGGAGAGGGAGGCCTAGAAAGCATTCCTCTGTACCTGGTAAGAAAAATAAACCTGTCTTTTTTTAAAAATGCTTTGTTTGTTTGTTTGTTTTGATGGTAATTCTGTAACATGCAGCTGAAAGTATTCCTAACAGAGACATGTTGGCCGGGAAAGTGAGTAACTGGCAGGTCCACATTTAAAACCTAAACGTACCTGACTCCAAAATCCACGGACTTTTCATGGTACTGCACTTTCTTTTGAAAGGTCATAGGTGCTCAAATGTAGTGCTTTTCATGAATGTGCCCATTACACACCACCGATATTTTACAATCTATCAAGTAAATCTCCAGAGAAAATAATCTATAGATTAAGCTTTCAGATAGAAGGATGAATAAAAACAGACTTTAGCACTCATTTATGATAAGTTTGTCCTGAAGATGCTTTCATTGGGTTAGAAAATACCTGGGGCTATTTTAAAATGGAAAATGTTTATCCACGTTTTTTATAATTATTTTCATTAGTTGATGGTAAAAAATTTTTCTTATCGATGGCATCATTTAAACCGTGATTCTTTTTCAACAAGAACAGTTTTTTTTCCTTTTAAAATGTTCTTAATTTAAAAAGAAAAATCATTAAAATGAAAACTTATATGTAAAACCCTACCAACAATTGTTCATGTTAAAGAAAAATCAACATTTTAAAAATTTACTTACGTTTAATTTTCAATTCTATAAATTATTTTGTTTCTGAAATAAATCATGACTTTATTGAACATGAGTGCAAGTATGAAATACATTTCCTGCTTCAAGGTAATGTATGTTGATAGGAGATATAAAATATAATCATGGAGATAAACTTGAAAATCTAGGATTCCATAGGATGTTCACTGGATTTATATTCAGAGATGCACTGAAAACCAAGTTTTAATATTCATTAACTGAATGACTATAGACAAACATTTCATATTTCTTGAAACTTTATTCTGTTATTTGGAAAATTAGCACAGTTACATTTGCCAAATATATTGGCTCTTGAAAAGATGAAACAAAATATATCTACAAAGTTTCTTTGAAAACTGGTATTTACCGTAAAACATATCAGTTATGTTTGGGTACTAAAAATAAATTAGGAAAACTAAATTTAATTTTATATTCTTATTACAAGTGAGAGCATAGTGAGTGTTTGGATGAATGGATAATAAAAATGTGGTATATATATATATGTAATATAATGTTTTTCAGCTTTAAAAAAAGAAGGAAATCCTGCCCTTTGCAACAATATGTATGAAAATGGAGGACATTGTATTAAGAGAAATAAGACAGGCACAGTAAGATAAATACTGCATGGTATCACTTAGAGGTATGTGGAATCTAAAAAAATTCAAACTCATGAAAGCGGAGAGTAGAATGGTGGTTGCCGGGGCCTGGAGGTTGGAGGAAATGGAGAGATGTTGGTGAAAAGGTACAAAGTTTCAGCTATGCAGGATGAATAATGTGAATGGTTTCAAACTTTTAAAAAACCTTTAGAAACATATTAAAATTAGAAATGCATATATATTTTTTACCTCTCAAGTATATTCTATGACTTTATTCCTTGTAACTAAATTCACTTTTATTTGAGGCTTTATATGTAAGGGTATTTATTGCTACATTTTCCATAATGATAAAAAAAAAGAAAAAAGTAAAACTACAAATACAGTGTATTTTCAAATATAAAATATCAAGGAATGGCTAAATAAATTATGTTTTATCTACTTCATGGAATATTAAGTAACTGTGCCATGATCATTAATTTCATTTCCTTCCTTTTGACCTTAAAAATGTTCTATTGTTTCCCCTTTATTTTTAGCTCACAAAAAAATTGTAAACTAAACTTTAATTTTTCCAGACCTACTTCTTAATAATATCCTTCTTCAGAATCCTGTTTCAATATTGTTATCATTCACTGCTTGTTTTTCCCCCAACAATGCTCTCCCACTGTGGTTCCTTATAATCTCAAAAAAACATTGAGAAGTTTCTTCTATCCTAAAAAAATAAAAATAAAAACAAAAAATTTAAAAAATAGAAACTTTCCTGAAACATTTTGCCATATCAAGCTGAACTTTGCCCTCTCTCCAACACCTTACAGCCATGTCAGCTCTCTTCAAGTCCTCCTCATCCATTTGTTAATAAAGCTTCAGGAACTGGCCACTCTGTTGGTAAAACTAGTCTCTCATAGATTTGCAGAGGTCTGCATGGTACCAAATCTAATAACTTTACCAATGCTTATGATCTCTGACCTCTATGCCTATGACATAATTGACCACTTAAACCTGGAAACAAGGGAATATAAACCAGGGCCTTGATAGTGGAAAGAGGAAAGAGGAAATACATTTAGAAATATTTAAATGGTAATCCATGATTGATTGCTTGAATGAAGGAATTTGTTGATTGGTTGGATATCAGATATTTGAAGAGAAGTTATCTAGCTACCTAGCTATATTTCAGTGGCTTGAGTGGAGGGTGATACCAGCAGCAGAATTATATTTTATAAGCAAAGGATAATATTTACAAAGAAATGACAAGGAAATTGTAAATCTAATTTGGGGATACGTGGCATTAGTAGGATATGTGTCTGAAAATCATTGCAAAATATAATAGCGTCTATGAAGTATCTAAGTCATCCTAGGAGAGATATAGAATTAGGTGACAAGTTGGCCAGGGATAAATTTTTAGGAATATTGAAGTTTTAGGAATACATATATGAAAAGGAACCCTTGGGGAGATGAACAGAGAAATTGAATGGAATATTTTCTATTTGTTCCTCCATGTGCACTTTTCACCTAACTTCACACTGTGTTATGCCCCAGGACCAAACTCTGAGGACAAGTTCATGCCTGAGGTGTCAGTTCAATTTTTAATAGCACACTCATTCATTCTCAAAAATGTCTTTTACTGGGCAATAAATTATATCCAGACCAGGACTCTCTTACCTTTGGTTTTAGCCAATGGGGATCAGATGGAGAGGGAAGAATGACAATAAATTAATTTTTGTGGCATCCTTCCTTGACTTTTCACAGTGGGTTGATAGTTACACACCTTATTGCCCCCAGCTGACCCTAACCACTGGTGGCAGACATAGGGGAAAAGTAAGATTCCTTTTCATTCCTCGCTTTATTACCCACCCTTTTTCATGAGCTTTTAAATTATTCTCAGTTATCACATTGGAATGTGCCATGTGTTTTTGCCAAGATCTTGATTAGTGTAGGAGTACAGGCAGAACCAAGACAGTGTAGTGTCATGAAAGGCAAGAAAAGACTTTTAAGAAAATTTGTGTAATGTACTGGTTGTGTGGAGTGGTGGTGGTGGAGGGAATGTCCCAGAGTGATCCAATAAGATTAGGGAAAGATTGTAAAAATTATGAGAAGGGTACAAACTATGAAATTTTGTGCTAGCTAAGAACAAAAATAAACATACTTTAGGCAAAAAAGAGAAAAGTTGTATCCACTTTTCTATTCAATGTAGTTAAACAGTCATTAATAAACTCATTTTGATTTTAGGAGACAGACACGGGACATCATCTGAAGTACACTTGGGGGGGGCGGAAATTATAGAAAGGAGAGACAGTAATGTAGGTACAATACATTAGTACCAAAGCTTACTTGATCTTGGCTCTGCCTGTACTTAACCATGTTTGGAAAAAAGGAAGCAACGAACAGAGAATTTTTATTGATATATTATTCTAAACAAACATACTTTGGTCCAGCTTTTGAAGACTTCACTTTCATCAACACTATACAAATACTTTAGCATCAACAGAGTATCAACAGACATGGGAGGTAATAAATTGTTTAGCTATTTTTAAATCCTGCCCTTGATGTACTCATTGCCTCTTATAAGCCAAGGATGCAAATATCCAGAGTGAAATGGACTTTTTTATGATTATTAGAAACAAAACTAATAACTCTTAGAAAGCAAAGACATGAACAAATACCTAAACTATGGCCATTCCTGGTGGATGATGATTGTAGAGAAAAGTTAAATGAGCAGTGTGTAATAAGCTCGGAATTCTCAGGAATTCAGAAGTCAGAATAATTAGCCAGTCAGAGAAGGAGTCAGTTCCTGCCGCCTTTTCCCAAGTTCTTATCATTTTTCAAGGGCTTAGTACATCTGGGGATTCCGATAACTGAGCTCTGCATCCAGTTTGGAAAGAGCATCCTTAATTTTAGCTGAAGGCAGAGGAGTAGAAATGTATCACCAAGGAATGGAATGCATGCCTTTTGGCTGAAAGCTGCTTAGCAGAATGCAATGTGTTTAGTATAAAAGTGCATGGAAAGCTTAGTTGTATTTTTCTTTAAATCTATGAAAAATTTTCTATGCCTATAAGGGACAGAAACCCTAAGCAGTTCTTAGGAAAATAGGAACCATCGTAAAAAAGAACATTTTTCAGTAACATCTCCATCATTGCTCACTGTTCCGTTTCCTATTTTATAGGCCAGACCACCTGGGATTTTGTAACCCCCCAAAACTTCAGACTCCCTGTATTGCCATTCAAGTTCCCATAACTGGACAACATGTTCTTGCTAAAGTTCAAATTCAAGAATATCTGCTGGACAAAGACTATCCCACTCAGAAAATTAGCAGAATCAAGAACTATCAATAGACATTGTGCTATTTCCCCAAAATATTTAATGTGCTTTTTGAAGAGACCTCTATTATTATTTATTTATTTATTTATTTATTTATTTATTTATTTTATTTATTTATTATTTTTATGGCTGTGTTGGGTCTTCGTTTCTGTGCAAAGCCTTTCTCTAGTTGTGGCAAGCGGGGGCCATTCTTCATCGCGATGCGCGGGCCTCTCACTATCATGGCCTGTCTTGTTGCGGAGCACAGGCTCCAGACGTGAAGGCTCAGTAATTATGGCTCACGGGCCCAGCTGCTCCGCGGCATGTGGGATCTTCCCAGACCAGGGCTCGAACCCGTGTCCCCTGCATTGACAGGCAGATTCTCAACCACTGCGCCACCAGGGAAGCCCTGAAGAGACCTCTAAAACACTCAGTCTCCTGGGTTTGAATGAGTACATAGTCAGTGAATGAAGGGAGAACAATGTCTGGCACCTATAAACTCCATGCAAGGAATATTTTTTTTAATAAAATTAATTATTCTTCAAATTAGTAAAATAGTTTGAAACATACAATTTCAATGTGCCAAAATGAAAATTTTATCCCTTGATTAACAAATGTTGTTAGTGGCCACTGGCTTAACTCTTCCATATTATTGAAAGAAGAAAGTAGTATATAAGCAATGGTTAAACATAGAACGGGGTAATGATGGGACTTCTGGTATACCCTCCCGCAGTGTTTTAGAGACCAGGGAGCATTCTAGAGTCTCTAAAGTTATACATGTGTGCAGCAAACTTTTTTTCTTTTTCTTGGGACAGTTGTCATTACCATTGTGGTCTACTCTTCAGGAAACTGAAAGTTTTCCCATCCTTTGTTCACAGAGCACTCACTCACTAATCACTCTTTCCTAAAGGACTTTTCTTTTATTTGGGGGAGGGGACTGAGCATGCATTGCACAGGACATTGAAGATCAGTCTTCGCAGGGAACTGCATTCAGAGCTCAAACATTAACTTCCCTTACTGCAAGTTAATGAAGGAGTCCAGATTCTCCTGTTCCTCAGAATGAGTAAAATTTGGGGAGGGGGCAGAGAAGGTCATTTTGAAGCCCGATAGGACTCACTTTTATGTCATGTTCTATATTATTTCATTAATAATAAAGCTGGGAGGTTAGGGTTAGCAGATGTAAGCTATTATATATAGAATGGGTAAACAACAAGGTCCTACTGTGTAGTACAGAGAACTATATTCAATATCTTGTGATAAACCATAATGGAAAAGAATTAAATAAAAGAATGCATGTATATGTATAACTGAATCATTTTGCTGTACAGCAGAAATTATTACAATATTGTAAATCAACTATACTCTAATAAAATAAAAATAAAAAATAATAAAGCTGATATACAATACCCATCTGTCTGATCCTCAAATTTTATCTATCTATTTGTTTGGAATTTGTAACTGATTTTAAGGTCTAAGCAATTATCACTCCTAAAATTCAAATTCCCACCTAATTTCAATCATGTCTTTTCCTATAATTTCTAAAAAGATTCATGTAATCTGCCTAATTTAACCAATCAGTAATTCTGAAGGATAGAAATGCCAATGTCATAAAATTCCATTAGTAGAAATTGGAATGTTTAATGGAATTGGTCATTAACTTTACTTAGCTTTTCTCATGTTGAATAGCACTTTTTCAGTCACGTAGAGTGTTTTGCCACAAACAGAAGCTCAGTAAGTTTTGCTGATTTGTTTTAACGAGTGCAGGATTTTTTTCCTTTGCCAGGAAAAGCTATTTTATTAGATAAAATATTGACACAAGTAGGAAGTCAACATTTATGATCTAAGCCCTTCCAATGTTAATATGCTTAAGAGAATACAAAATACAAACAAAACTAGACTATAAAATGATTTTGTCTTCCCCTGATTAGTAATAACTACCAGAAATGTAACATAAACAAATGTGCAAACTGAGTAAGCATATGCCTTATTGTCATTTTTATTTCTGCTTTTCTATGTTAATCAAAATCTGACTCACATAGGACTTGGCTACTATTATATTAGGAAAAGAATAATGTATCATTATTTACAAGAGAAAACCTTATAGTGCTACAAGGAATACCCTTCTTTTTAAGTTGGAAGGCTCTTTGAAAAATATTTGCTATTTAATGTAGACTGCATAAAGAGTCTAGGTTTGTCAAAATCATTTCAATGAAAAACGATAGCAATTTATTTATCTAAAACACACACATACACATTTATCTCATTTGTCTAAACAGACACACACATACATACACAAACCCCATGATATAATTGAAAGATCAGATCCAGTTGTTCTAATCCCAAACCAATAATATATTTGTATTCTCTTTCAAACAATACCTATATTGCTACACATTTAAAATCTGTGGATAACTTTACCTTAATCTGGTTCTTGCACAAAGTACAAATACTCTTTTTTTTTTTTTTTTTTTTTTTACGTGAATACACATTTCAGTTTGTCACACAAAAAGGCAGCCTATTTCCTTTAGTATCATAGAAAGCAACTGGAGTTCTAGTCACTGGAGTAATGGGAAACCATGAGTCTTTGCCCACTGAGAAGACCTATCAGCCAATTTGAAAAGGATTTCATTAACACAAATAATCAGGTAGAAGAAACAAAAATTTTGAGGTAGTTTTATGACCAAGCAGGACCCTATGGGGTTTTCCCAGAACAGACCCCCCACCCAAGTCCTCCATCTGCCTCTTGTCTACAGAAAAACTTTAGCCTCCTAGGCTTTCCCTTAGTTCTAAAGAGTAAATTTAATAAGAGAAGTGAGAAAATGCAGAAAGAAAGGAAAGCAGTCAAGCAAGACAAAATAATAATAGTTTAACCATCAAGCAAAGTCAAGAACCTTTAGTTCTTCCTCAAGGGCTATCGATAATATTCTGAGCCATAGCCTTTGAGCTGTTTTGCAGATACTGAAACCCCCACCAGGTGGAAGAAGTTAATTGTATGCTGCACACAAGCATGTAGACCCCAGACCAGTAGGAACCAGAAGGTTGATGATGTTGATCCCTGTTTACCTTACCACCAACCAGTTAGAGGAATGTCATGAGCTGGTCACAAACCCCAAAAGCCCCTTCCCTTACCCTATTTTTAAAACCTTTCCCTGAAAGCCTTCAGGGAGTTTGGGCCTTTTAAGCACTAGCTACCTTGACTCCTTTTTTGGTGCAGCCCTGCAATTAACGCTGTACTTTCTTTCACCACAACTGGGTGTCAGTAGATTGGCTTTACTGTGTGCAGGAATGTGAACCCAAGTTTGGTTTGGTAACAGTTGTACTTAATATTTCAACATAAGCCTTGCTTATCCTTTGCTTATTCCCTAAGGAGATAAAATCTGGCATCCCAGATTCTCAGGAGAATTAACACAGAATGGCCTATACATGATTGCAAACTATGTATTCAAATGAACATTGAGAAATATTATCTCTACCTCTAGGTCTCTACCTCTGTATCTCTCTGTCATCTCTCTTTTTCTCTCTCGCTTCCTAAGCTTGCCTATCCTTCCACTCTTTCTTCCTTAAGATGCCTTTTCATATTGTGACTCTCGAGTCATCTTTTGCCAATTTTCTACTTCACCGTTGCCTCACAATCCATGTTACAGCAACAGAGAACATATTTCAGTTACAGAAACATGCAATGCTTTCTCCCACTTAAGTCCATCCATTTAGACATTTTTGCCTTTTTACCTGCCTTTCCTCAATTCCTGATTTATACTTTTGACTTCATTTTAAATGGTACGGTCTTTGAGATGCCATTTCTTGAGCTCCCCCATTCTGCATTAGGGGTAGGATTGCCAGATAAAATATAAGATGCACAGTTAAATTTAAATTTCAAATAAAGAATGAATAATTGTTTAGTATAAGTATATTCCAAATATTGCATGGGTATGTTCTTTGTTTATAAACATCAAGGGGGAGAGTGGGTGGAGGGACAAAGAGCCCTGCAACAGATGCAGACTTGTGAGCAGGATAGGGCTAAGGAGGATTATTTAATAGGTTTAACTGTGGAGTAATTTTAATTCAATACAATGGCGTCTCCAACTAAAACTTTGTTCTAAAAAGTGGCTTCATTTTCCTTGACCTTGAAAGATCAAGTACTTAAACCATCATTTTGAGAAAAATCCACCCATTCTGCTCCCTTCCATGAAATCTCTTTTGAATTATATTTGTGAATGATCTGAACAAGTTATACCATTTTCAAACACAAAAGACTAGATTCTTATAGGTTGACTAGTAATTGAAGAATGAAACATTTTAATTCCATTATTATTAAGCAGCTAGAGTGAAATTTCACTCCTGCTATGTATTACAGAATGAGTACAGGATCATATAACCAATGAGTCAGGTGATATCCACTCAGAGGTTGATAAAACATTCACATTATTTGAGGGAAATTGTTATTTCACTCAAACTGACATGTGTACCTGAAAATCACAGGACATAAAAGCATTTAAAAAATGTAATCATGGTGTTTGCCATCCACTAATATAGCAGTATCTAATTCCCTATCAGTATTATTAAACCCAGTTAAAATAAAACCCAATACATTTGACCCTTGAACAATACGGGCTTGAAACACACAGGTCCACTTATACATGGGTTTTTTCAATAGTAAATACTACAGTACTACACGATCTGCATTTGGTTGAATCGAAGGATGCAGAATTGTGGAAACGGAGGGCTGACTATAAATTATACACAGATTTTTGACTGCATGGAGTGTCAGCAAACTTAACCCCACATTGTCCAAAGATTAACTGTATTAGTTTCACCTTATTTGCTATAATGAATATTTTTAATATTTTTAAAATGCTAACTATAATAATAAATCAAATTACAAAATTTTACATTCTTTATGATATCCTTGAAAGGCATACATATGTTTTATATACACATATATATCACACACAGGTATATATAAGAAAATGCTGAAATAAAGATGTTGAAATAACTGAACATGTACCCAATAAAATATCATTAATTGTTTTGGTGGTTACCTCTGATTGGGGGCATGGGAAACAGATAACTAGATTTTCTTCCTTACTGAGTAATATTTTCTAAATGTTCCTAATGAACATATTTTCATCAGGTAAAAAATATTTTTTAAAATAGTTATACTTTAAAAAATCTTTTACCTTTTATTACTCACATAATTTACCAGAGGCCTAAGTAAATATAGGCTCTATTGAGCTGTATATGCTTAGAAAAGCTAAAATGTGTAACGAGCCAGATGATGAAATAACATAGAAGTCAATAATTTGTTTCCTAATAAGCCACGTATAAGTCATTTCTTGAGGGAAGAATTTGGTCAATTGTACCTTGTTTGCTATTATTATTTATATCTTCAAGTGAATATGTTTAACATTTTCTTCAGGGTCTCTCTCTGTAGTTATTGATGATTTCAGCCATTCATTGGCATATGCACACATGCCGAATTAAAATATACCTGGGGATGAATCTCTCACTTTTAAAAAGTAGTAGATTTGTTCAAGAAAATACTGCCCTAAAACCTCTGTGCTGACAAATTAATCTTTACAAACACAGAGAAATCCCTGCTGTGCAAACAAGTGCTCAGGGCACGAAATGTGAAAAATAACCTGAACTTCATTATCACCATTCAAATATTTCCCCACGTTTATCTATTGAAAATTACATAGCATGTCTAACAGAGAATGTTCTAAATCTATAAAATGCTATGCAGTTATTTTTAAAATTTATTTATTTTATGCATTTTTGGCTGCGTTGGGTCTTAGTTGCTGCACGCGGGCTTTCTCTAGTTGCGGCGAGCGGGGGCTACTCTTTGTTGCGGTGCGTGGGCTTCTCATTGCGGTGGCTTCTCTCGTTGCGGAGCACGGGCTGTAGGCGCTTGGGCTTCAGTAGTTGTGGCTCGCGGGCTCTAGAGCGCAGGCTCAGTAGTTGTGGTGCACGGGCTTAGTTGCTCCGCAGCATGTGGGATCTTCCCAGACCAGGGCTCAAACCCATGTTCCCTGAATTGGCAGGCGGATTCTTAACCACTGTGCCACCAGGGAAGTCAGCTATGCAGTTTTTAGTGAAGCCGTTTTTACTGAGATGAACTACTACATGGCAAAGCCAGAACATAAAAATCCATCCAAAAAGGCTTTGTAAAATAAATGTATTAAAATTGCATTACCAAAAAACATATTATTAAGGCACAAACAAGGCATACATTAAGTTTGAAATATTACTAAAATTGTTATTGTGTAGTCCTATTTAACTGTAAAATTCTTAACAAATACACTAGTCATGTGTATAAGTATTTTTTAGCAACTATTTTATGTACTCACATTTTAATACTCTCATATGCTTTAGTGTGATAATAAATACAACTATCTCAAATACATTTGTTTCTTCCAAACCAGTCATCTGGGCTAAAATGAAATACAAAATAAATGACTGTTATAAAAATGTTGTAGGTCACTTTATATTCATTAAAAATTGTCTTCCTTGCTTGCACTCGAAGTTGCAGCTCTGGAAAAATATTGTTTCTTAGAATTCTGGCCTCTGAATCAAGAGTCCTCTAATTTCACTTACATACTACCAAAGGTAGGACAAAATTCCCATTATCTTTTGAAGACAGTCATTTTGAATGAACATTCTCTACACCCTGTCACCTTTGCTTATCTCACACTTATTTTCTACTCACTTCAACCACTCACAACCCATCATTTCATTGAGACTCCTTCTTCCGCCTTGTTGGGAAATTTACCGAACTATCAGACCCACGCTTAATTGCTGGAAACATCTAAAATTTTCCTCTCCTTTGATACATTCTAACCTGGATATTTTTAATCGCCTTCAGAACTGTTTGGATTTCCCTTCCTCGTTTCAGGCTTCTCTTACTGTCCTTTAAGTGTGGCCTTCTCAAGGCTCTGTCTCACCCTCTTTTCTTTCCAATCTACCACTCTTCCATGCTTCCTTGACATCGTATCTATTTCAGTGGCTGCACTCTTTACAGTCTGATGAGGTCCATATTTATTTCTCCACTTTGAATCATTCTCCTCTCCATTTGTGGATGTTTAACTATTTTCTGGACACTTCCACAAAGAGGTTTCATTAGACACCTCACACTCCACATATTAACAAAGGGGTGTTTCTTCTTCATTTATAATCTGACTTAGTCTATGACTAGTCAACTTGGTTGCATAAACCAGTACTATTCTTGGGATATTCTTTGACTCTTCATTTTTTTATACCAGAAACAGTCAACTACCAAGTCCTCTCAGGTTAACTTCCTGAATATTTCTTGAGTTTGTACACTCCTCTAGCCCAGCACCACCATCTTAGCCCAGGCCAACATAAATTTCTTGCAGAACTATGGTTAGCAAATTCCTCTTCAACTTCCTTTTCACAGAGCTGTAGAATGCAAGATTGATCATGGTGTTCTGTGCCTCAGAACTTTTAAAGAAGCTTCTCAGTGCCCTTAAAAAAAATATATTTGACATTATTTAAAATCTATCTACGATATGGTCCATGCCAATCTCTGAGCAACACCTCATGTTATATGATCTGCAACAAATCAATATAAATGTTTAAAATTTAACATGGCAAACTTGTTTCAGTTCTCATATATTAAGTACAACTCATTTTAGAGAAGTTACCAGAGCCGTATAGGTCTAGTTATATTATTATTACAATTCCTGTGGCCAGTAGTAAGCCATGTGAAACTCTTTGGGCCCCAAAGCTTAAACTTTTAATTGGCTGTTTCTGTGCTAACTACTTTTAAAATCTTTTCTATTCCTCTTTCTTGACACGTCCTTTTTCTGCAAAGTGTTTTTAAGATTTTCTTTCTCAGGTTAAACAGGAAATGTAAGAGAGATTTTTTCCAATTTAACTTACTACCATAAAAGATAAAAATTTCACTGACATTGCCAGCATCTTCTATGGTATGATTCATTTCCACATTTGAAGAAAAGACTGATCTAAGAATCTTGTTTTCTGATACATTAGTTCCTAATAACCCATCTTATCTTTGATCTTTAATGTAAAGCACTATGTTCTTATTCCTTTTACATTTTTCTTAAAATATCTATCTCTCTGAATTGGATGGAATTTTTAAAGTATAGCACTTGCGTTGTTGATCTTAACGTTTGCTTATCGTGATATTACAATCTCCATATATACACGACATGGAAAATGAATAGAGGATTTTGAAAAAAAATAAATAACTGTATATCGTCACATAGTTTTAGATATAAAATATTAATGATACCTTTGAAACTTCTCCATAATTACATCCCATGCGGAACCCCTGGAGCCATCCATATTTCTGAACATTCTGTTTGATAATACTTTGCTTTCCACTCTAGTTTTGCAAACAGGCTTATTTGTCTTTTCATTTAAAATAAATAGTATTACACTGAATCCTTATACAACTTGCTTTTTCTTGATCAATATTATGTTGTAGGAGTTACCTCTGTTTATGCATGTGGCCACAGTCCAGTTCCTTTAGAGTACTCAGTTGTATGAACAATCAGATTTATCCATTCTACTCTTGATTGAAAATTTAGTAATTTACAAATTTTTGCATTTACAAACTATTCTGCTACGATAAATCTTGTTATGACTCATGGCGACTCATTGAATATGTATACCTAGGAAGGAAATTGCTGCTGAGAGAGTATACAATACTCCATGTTACAGAAAATGCCAGATTGTTTGCCAGATTATTTCTATAAATGAACTCTTCCATCAGGAGAATATGATCTCTAGGGACTCCAGGCCATCATCAACCCTTTTTATTATTCAACTCCTACACTATTTACCACTCTAAGGCCAAATTTTGTGTAGTTATTATTTTAATTTTACTTTGCTTGATAACATGAGTTTGAGCATCTTCACAAAAATCTTCATGATTTATATAAGGGATCTATTTGTAAAATGCTGTCAAAATCTTTTAACCAGTTTTCTATTACTTTGTCTAATGTATATTAATTGTTAATAATTTTATGTTTTGGCTACTAATGATTTGCGGGTTAACAATGTTTAAACTATCCTTCTCAGTTTGTAGCATCTTACTTTCTTCATAGTGTCTTTTGGTGAACAGAGTTTTTGATTTGAATGTAATCAAAAACTGCTATTTTTAATAAACTTTTAATTTATGAATAATTTTAAATTCAAGTTGCCAAGATATACATACCCTTCAAGAGGTTACCCTGTTGCTAAAATTATAACTATGCAACATTCATCACAACTAAGAAGTAAATGTTGGTACCTTACTATTAGCTAAACTCCGATAACTTTATTAGGATTTCATTAGTTATTCCACTAATGTCCTTTTTCTATTCCAGAATCCAGCCCTGGATACCACATTTTATTTTGCTCTCTTGTCCACTTAATTTCCTCTGATCTGTTACAGCTTCTTAGTTTTTTTGTTTTGTTTTTTGTTTTTTTTCCAGATGATCTTGACAGCTCTGAGAAGCACTGGGCAGGTATTTTGTAGAGTATTTATCAGTTTGGATTTGCCTGATGTTTTTCTCATGATTAGCCTTGGGTTATGGATTTTGGGGAAGAATAACACAGAGGTGAAGTGTCCTTCTCATGACATCATATCAGCAGGTATATGATATCAATATCATTTATCACTGATGATATTAACCTTGATTACCTGGCAAAAATAGTATTTGGCAGGTGTCTCCACTGTAAAGTTAATTTTTACTCCATTCCACACTCAATTATTTAGAAACAAGTCATAAAGTCCAGTCTGCCTTCAAGGAGAGGGGGTTATGTTCCATCTACTGGAGAGGCGAGTATCTACATAAACTATCTGAAATTCTACAAGGAAGATTTGTATCTTATCCTCTCAGCTGTTTAGTTTATATATTCATCCATCCATTCATTCATTCATTCTTTTCAAACTTATAGAGGTTCATCTTATACTTTGGGTTGTAATCCAGTACTATGCTGTTTATTTTGCTGCTCAACATGCTTCAGCTTTGGCTATTGGAAACTCTTTAGATTTGATTTCTCTGTTCACTTCCCATGTCCCCAGCATTGTGCCATCATTCATTCACTTATGGGTTCAACCACAGTATATATGTACAGCAGTTTCAGAATTTTTACTCGTATTCCCAAGTGAAACAAATTCACCAACTTAGCATACATATATAGTTCCTTTTGTTTTTACATATGCAGTTTCCAGTCAAAACACAATTTCCCAAAGTTACTTAGGTCAGTTCCTTTTTTTCCAGACTCCTCTCATTGAGGATATGTCATATATTTGCAACATATATTTGCATTGTCACATGTTTATATTTAGATTCTTTTATCATAGTCTGCAACCTTCCTGTGTTTTCCTTTTTCTTTTTTTAATTTGTATACTAACCTAATGCCTTTGTATGTCTTATTTAATCTCTATGTAATTTGAAATCATAAAAATACTTCTTTATTCTCTTCTGAGAGTTTAAGATGTTTATTTTATTTTACATTATTTTATTTTGTTTCTGTATTTATTTATTTACTTTGATTTCACTATGCTGGCTAAGACCTGCAGTAGCACATTAAACCAAACTTGTGTTAGGCATTCTGCCTGAAATTATTTATAATCTTAATGGTAATGCTATCAACATATTACTGTTAACTATTTAATTGGTAGCAAATTTTTAAAGATATCTTTTGCTTGTATAATGGCACTTGAAATTGCTGACTAGTCAAAATTAATTAACTTTTGGACCTGTAAAAAGTTAATACACAGAATCCTTATCAAATAGAGTGGGAAGCCCAGAAGGGGGAGCTCTCAAACCCTGTGACAATAGCAGAGCCCAATGAGAAAAAAGACTCCTTTTCTTTCTTGGCAAGGACTCAGCCAATGAGAAACCATGGACTCTCTGTTTACTACAGCCCTCTCTCCCAACTTCCTTTTCTCCTCTATAAAAACATTCTCCTTCCCTTGCTGTGAGGGAACTTGCACATAGCTCACCATGATTGCAGATCCTGCCCAAATGCACAAATGATGCCAAATAAACCCATCTTTGCTGGAGAAATATCTGACCGTCTATTTGTTTTAGGTCAACAGACCACACAACAAGTGTGGATTTAATTGAGTTCTCTATGGATCAAGGGGGTTTAAAATGTTGTCACAATTCTAATTTATTTTTTCTTCTTTCCATCCATAGCAATAGCCAAAACAGACAACTTTCTTTCCCATCTCCCTTTATACAGTGTTTATTTTACCCTGAAATTGTAACACTCAAGCGTCTTGGACTGATTCACAGGCCTGAGGCTCTGTCTCCTGTCCCCCCAAGTCGCCACTGAAACAAAGCAGCTTAACACTGGGTCATACTCACCCCTTCAGCGCAGCCTCCAGCTCCACTGCCTTGCTATCTCTCTGGAGTACTTCCCTTTCCTCATTCTGGCTTATGATTTTTCTTACTTTCTTACAAGTCAATCATGCACTTTTCTTTTTAAAAATATTTTATCCAGCACTTAAAATTCTTCTGTGTGAAATTACTTTTCAAGATCAATAATTTGCTATGTTTTGTTTTTAAATATAATTTCCCTCAATGTTTTCTTTACCCTTTCCATCATCCTTCTCTTTTAAAAAACACTAATCATTTACTTTTAATATATATGTTGATACATTATTTTGCTTACACTTAGGGTTTTCCATTAATTATTCAAAATAAGATGAAATAGGCAAAACACAACTGAAGAAAAGCAGAGAAAATGGAATATTAGCTGTGATACAAATGCAAGAATAGGAAAGGATTTGAAAAAGAAGGAGCTTATGATGCAAAATATAACTCACAGTTAAAGAGATGGTATTCTCACTATTAGCAATCTTACATCCTAGTTTGAATATAATTTATAGCTTTTCAGACTAGCAAAATATCATCACATTTTTCACACTGCTAAAAACTTGGAACATCTGGCATTATAAAATACATAGCTCTAGATCTTTGGATTTTATTATTTATATAGATATGTATATACATATATATTTTTTAAATCACAGACTGCGTAAGATTACGGTTCTTAGAAATGTAAGCCAAAGCAAGTCAGTAAAACAAATATAATACACAAACACTTGAAATCATATATAGATTTTTTAAATTGTGAGACTGCGAAATTCCAGCTTTCTGTAATTTTGTAGTTCCTAGAAAACCGTGTCTTATTATGAACATCATTACATTGAAACTAATACAAATTTAGCAGCTAAATGGGCAGATCTTTCAAAAATGTTAATCAGCCTTACTAACTCAGTAATTATCCATGTTTTCATATAGAAGAAATAAGGAATAAGAAATAGCTGAAGGCTTTGTATTTCAAAGCTGAAGTCTGGTATAATAGCAGGAGGGAAATAATGACAAATGCATTCACTGATGATTTCAGATAAAAATTCCTAAGGTATCATGTTTTAAAAGATATCAGAACTTTGAAAGTGGGTTATTTTTAAATAACAAAATTGGCTTTGTTATATTATATATGAAATGACAATCTACAAATTGCAAATTACAATTTAGTTGAAAACTTTAAATCTATTTTGGTTAGCCGTGTCCTTGGATTTTATGTGCATGTATGGGGTGTGTGTGTGTGTGTGTGTGTGTCCCCTCACATTCTGAAATTTTAAAATTTTCTTCGCTTCCATGACAAAATTCATTACTTGTTTCCATCATATCTCTGTGCATTTTTTTTTCTTTCTTTCTTTCTTTCTTTTTAATCCCTGCCCCTTCCGCATTTTCCTTTTTACACTACTTTGGTCCCTTGAGGTAAAATCCTTCTGTGGCACTTGACAGAAGAAGTGAAATTTGGCAAGGCCAAGTCCATCACCTGTTCAGTGGTAACAAGGGCATGAGGGCATGGACCAGTGACCTAGACTGATGCCTCTGATGTCTCAAACTTTGACTAGACTGAGAAGTACCAAGTCAAATGGATTATTAGTACAGTTAAAGTAATTAAACAGGAAGCCATTAGGCTGAGGTGGCTCTAATGCCCTGGTAGTGGAAGTAAGCAAACCAAAACCTAAGCCAGAGTCAATTCCTGTCTCCTATCCAAGAAAATAAAATTTGAGACCAACTAACCACAAAAGCCCACTGAACTTTCCCAAATAAGGCAACTACTTAAGCTATAGCCAATCAAATAGTTTTCTTACTTTGCTTCCATGTCTGCCCTATAATAGCCTTTCCCTTAGCTCCTGTCTGAGGAACATCCCTAACTACTTTCAGTTTGGCGCTGCCCATGAAAACCTATGTTTGCTCAAATAAACTCTTGAAAGTTTCAACGTACCCATGATTACTGGCCACTTCTTCTCCAGTGTCCCTTCAGTTCTGTTGCCATGTTTTTCCTAAGGCAGCCAATATGATTTTTCTAGTGTGTGCAGTCATAAACCCTAGCTAATATACTGTTCTTTTTCTTAGATTCTTCCTTGGTTACTTCTTGTTCTTGTCTCTAATTAACACTGTAAATCCTTTACATCACTATTCAGCTCTTTATCCTTTACACTCATATATCCAGTTAGCTACAAGATGTATCTATTTGAATGCTCAGAAGCAAACCCCTCAACATAACTTGCCCCTAAAACCTGTGAATCTTGTGTTTCTACTCTCAGTTAATAATGATGTCCTCCACTCAGTCATCCCAGGCAGAAGTATTTGAGTGACTCTAAATTATTTTTTATTTCAAACCATTTACTCCAAACCAGTTACAAAAGTCAGCCTAATTAAATTCCTAAACTTTTCTAGATTCATTATCTTTCTTATCATTGCTGTCTTAATTTAGATTCTCCCAATATTTTGTCCAGCATATTAATTTTTCTTCTTTTTAATCTCCTTGCCTTCAGTTTTAGATCATCTCAAAAATTAAATTTATTCCATACTCTATTTGTCTAAATGCAAAAATTCAGACCATAAAACTTTCAAAAGAATCACTGTGGCTTACAGTACATCAAGCCAGAGCCTCTGATTGGGATCCATAACATTTCCCATGGCCTTCATCTATCTGGCTTCAACCATGACCAGTCCCTGACATGCACCTGATGATCTGGAATATTTCTGTAAACACCACTCTTTTGCTCATGCTATTATTTTTGTTATCCTATATTCACTCTCCTAGACAAGTTCTACTTCTTTTAAAATAGTTAACTCAGGTGCCATTTCTTCTTCTATGCATTACTCTTGCACTCCACACGTACTTTAAGAAAAAAAAATATATATATATATACATTCTTTATTTTAATTTTCATTTACTTCCTGTCAACCCAGAGCAAACTGTGAGTTTCTGGAGAGTTGAGTTCATGAGGACTGGGTATCAAAGTTTGGTATCGACGTCAGCAGAAGAAAAAAAAAAAAAGATGGAAGGATCATAGTGGTCAGTAGATAAAATCAAGTAGGGTGGTAAAAGGATGGTTTAGGTAAATGAATTTAGTCAAAGATAAGCTCTTGTGGATGGTGTTTATAAATGAGATTGGAAGTAGGGTTGGGAAACTAGACTGTATCTTTTCATTCTTCCAGTGTGAGTCAGTAATAATACCAGCTTCACATTAAAAAGTGAAAGCAGATCTGCACTCTCCATTAGAAGGCTTCACAGTGAGTATAAAATCAGGATGAAGCCGAGTTTTATCTAAGCAGAGAATTTAAAAGGATTGCTTGCTTTGGGAAATTTGAAAAAATATAGATAATACATTTATGCATGTTTGTCCAATGAATGACTGAAGAGCATAAGTCATGAATACAGATGGAATGTCTTGAATACTAGTGGACATCAGATTGTTTTGCTCTAAAAAGAGAGAGGTATATTTGGAACACTTTTGAGCAATTTCCTGATTAAAAATAGTGCTTAAAAAACGCTTTGAAAAGTAGCATGTGACATAAAAAAAGAGTAACCTAGTGCAATTAATTTGTATTAAGTTAATGTGGCAGTACCAATAAAACATTTTAAAGAACCATAAAAGGTTAAAATTGGTAAAATGGAAGAGATAATTGGCAAACGTCCTGAAAATCTTATTGTTCATGTGGGTAAAGTAGAGGAAGGGGTGAAGGCAGGCCTGAACAAAGATGTCACACTAGAAATGATTATCAACTTAAACTGTGCTTTATGGATGTATTTTAGAGATTTTTTTCAACTACGCCAACTGTATGTAAAACATGCATATTTGTGTGTTCCTTTGCAGTGAAGCAGGTCTTTGAACATAACAGCTTCAATCAGTTTATCAAGGAGATTTATGACCCAAGAACCACTTCTACTTTCTAAGAGTGAGAGAAAAAAATATAAAGGAATCTGTGCTATGTGATACACATAGTGTTAATTGGTTATGTGTTTCCTAATGCCAAGTATGGAGCCTGATAAGTAAAGGTGTTTAAGAGAGAACTGCTGAAAGAGCAGTCGTAAAGTTTCAAAGTGCACCATCAGCTCATCCATTTCACAGGTTGTTACTGGGTGATGACTATCCTAGAGTCATAGGATATTTTCCCCAAACCTCATGGTTGAGATAGAGAGTTAAAGAAACAATTACAAAACAACTTGATGAGTGATACGATAGTGAAAGTAAAGAGGCTTTTATAAGCACAGGAGAGTGACACTTAACCAGAACTTAGTCTCACATCTTACGTGGGTTTGGGTATCTTTGTAAACTCTTGACATAAAAGATGGCATCAAATTAGGACCCAAAGAGTAAGTTGAAGAGGTGTTAGATTAATGAGATTGGAGTGTAATTTATATAGCTTACTATGCCAGGCATTGTTCTAAGGGGTCTGCAAAATTATCTCAATCAATCATCACAATGCCCTTAGACTATTATTATCTCCATTAGAAATATTGAAAGATTCAGGCACAGAGATTTTCAAAACATGCCAAGGGTCACATTCTTACTGAGTGGTGGAGCCACGATTTGAACAAAAACAGTGCAGCTCCAAAGTGTGTGGACCTATGACTACATTACACCGTCTCTCCTGCAAAGATTAATTAAGATTAATTAAGGATTAATAACACACTATGAAAATAGCACACTATCATGAACTTCATAAAAACAAAGATATAAACACAAATGGCTAACAATCATGAGACTCCTCAACTCCCCAGTAAAACAAATACAGGTAAATTAAGACAAGATATAAACTTTATTCTATCAGATAAGCACAACTGAAAAAAAGCTTATAATGTCAATGGTATTGAGGGTATGAAGAAATAGATGGTCCATATACTGAGACTGGTTTCACATGTACAATACTTTTAAAGGATAATCGTTCAATATGTAACAAGATTTGAATATTATCTAATAAAATTTCCAGAATTTTATCTAACATAATATATATAAGCAAATTCTACACTATTTCCACACCTGTCTCACCTAATATTTACCAAACATTCCCCCTCCTGTTTAAGTCTGCTCCTCCCTCATATACCTTTTATTAATTTGATGCTAGTATCGATTCATTGGCTCTTTCCTAAAATCTTAAACTCTTCCTCATCCAGTAGATCTCTTACCCACCATTTGTCATTTACAAAGTTCAATTGCTTCACCCTCTAAACATGCCTCAAATCCATCTATTTCTCTCCAGCTTCAGGCTCTCCTATGCTCGTCTGGCCCTGGAATTTCTTTAGCGCACAAGCAAGCATCTCTTAACCAGACTCTCTCCTTCCTTTCTTGCCCTCTACATGAAGGAAAATCATTTATGATTGCAACCCAATCGTGGCACTACTCAGTTTAGCCTCTTAATTTAGCTTCCTATGATTCGTGTAGAAACTAGGCAAAAGATGTGGATTCCATACCCTAAACTATTTCCTTCTGCCAACTTGAGACTCATAGCGTGTCCTTCTTCCCTTCCATGGGCACACTGTGCTCCCTACCGACCACTGCTATTCTGTATTTTCATCAGTTTCTCCCTCTTCTTAGGCAGCTGGTTCCTTGGTTTTCAGTTCGGGTGACATTTCTCCATGAAAGGCTTCCCAGATAGATGGCTCTGTTATCTGCTCTCATGGTACTCCTCACCTCTCTCTCTATCCTGGTACTTATGCTAACTTTAACTACATATTTCTGTATTGAATTTTTTTTAAATTTCTTCTCATCTTCCCCAATAGATTATAATCTCCATTGGAGCAGCAAGAGTGCCTATTTCATTCACTACTATGACCTCAATGCTCAGTGATACATCTCTGTGTAGAGACAATACCTTTAGACCTTTTTAAAAGTGCTTTCAAATTTACTCTGTATTAGTATATGATTCCTCTCCCTAACTCTAACCCCATTCTTACAGACTAATTCACTTGTCCCAACGTAGTTTAGGATTATGCAGTCAGTAAAATGATGGGCATTGATTGCATCGATAGAAACGGAGATATATCACTGCCTCTGATGTTTTACTTAATAATATATTTCATCTCAATTCTTAAAAGAGATGCCTATTTGTCTATATTAATATGTCAATTTATAACACTGCATAAATTACAAAATATAGAATGATATATAACAGGTTTAACAGAGTTTGCAATAGCTGTCTCTGGGGGAGGTTATTGTGAGTGACTTAAAATCACTGCTAAGAGACGAAGCAAAGGGTCATGTTTAGGAAGAAAGTCATAGAGTTACACGGCCTGGCTCATCAGTCACAGCAGAGGGGACTTTGGCAGGTTAATTTAATCTTAGGTTTTATAAATCTCAATTTTCTCAACTATAAATAAGTCCAATAATTATTGGTAGAATTACATGTTAATGCATATATAGCACTTAGGAATATGTAGGACACAGTACACACTTAATAAATCTTTGATACAATACCCTTTTATTAAACTTTGATACATTTCCAAATAATTTCATTTCAGATTTTACAAAGGGCATGCAGTCCTTTTTAATCACTAGAGTCAAGACATATACATTCATTTTGAAAAAAAAAATTATCAGCTCCTTAGACAATCACAGATTTTGTCTTGAGAACTTTCGTAACATTATTTAGAAAGGATGCTGTTGAAGGATGTTTCTCCTCAAACAGCCACAGGTTTAGCCAGTTCTTTTAGCTTGTTACTCTTCACCTTTAAGCTTGTCCACACACTGCCACATTTGTAAGACTCAAACAAATAATCTTTGTATATGCAAACTCCTCCGTCAGCTCCTAGAGGCCAAAGAGTAGACAGAAAAATTACTGCTTCTGTGACTTAAGGAGACAAACAGTATGTTGATGAGTCTTTTTGCCCCTGAGATATTCATGTCCTGACATCTTAAAGGGGAATTGAAATGTGGGATAACATTCCATAAACTAATGGTCAATCTAGCATGACAACAGATTTGTAAATTCTCATTAAAGCCAACTGAATTGAGGCCTATTTTATATTATAATAATCCTCAACAAACTGAAGTTAATGGAAAAGAATGCTAAAATCCATAGGCATTCTGTGTACAAAATCCACTCATTCTGATTCTTTTGCTATGCATTCCTTCACTTTAATTTTGAAGACTCCTAAGTGGTATAAACTTTGCCATTTTGATAAGGTTATATATGAACCCAGAAAATAATACATTAAAACATTACACAGTTGTTTTTGAGTTTGTAAAAACAAAACAAATAGAATGGACCTGGCGTACGTGATCTAGAGTTTTGATTTCAAGATCTGTGAATTCATGGTTAGTCTGTAACTGCAATTTGATCACTCACCCTGCGAACCCATCTCAGTTACAAGTGCTATGATGTGAGTTTCTATACTTCAGCAGAAGCTGCCTAGAGACAAATTACTTTGGTGTGCCAGACTGAATTCACCCTAGTAGCTGCACAGGGATGGCATTTCATTTGGATGCAGAAGCCTTGCAAGTTCCACTCTTTGACCTTCGGGATGACATCCTCTGCCCGATAGTCATTATTTTCCACCTCCAGCTCACTAGGTTTCTTAGCAGAGTAGTCATTAGAGCTCCACAGGCAGCATAAATGACCAGGTATAGATGTTTCCGTTTTCAGAAATTGGAGGGGAGGAGATGAAAGGAGCGAAAAAGCTCCAAACTTGCTTTTATTCATGACTGCATCTTTCCCTTGCTGGCTCTGAAGCCCACCACTGTTGATTTCCCTGTGATCCTGGATTTCCCTGGGATATTTCAAACCACTCCTGTCTCTAGAATGTAATTTGGCTTTATTGTGGTATCATCCCAGGGAATATTACATAACATTTCTGTTCTACAAGTCTGAAAACTGCCTTTAAACAAAGGTTAAAATTAAGTTAAGTAAGATGTGTAGGAATAAAGCAGAATCAAGCCTGGGGAATGATAGAACTCCTCTGAGTAGGTTAAATATGCCATAAGGATGTTTCCAGAGGGAGAGATCAGTGTAGAGTGGGTGTTGATATACTGGCAAGTAACCCATTTCCCTTAATTCCAGAGACACTGTTAACTCCTATTTTCTTATGCCGTTTCTAGGCTCCCCACACCTCCCACCTCCTGCCTTAATATCCTCCTCTCCTCCCTTCCCTCCCTGATTTTCTCATTCTCTGTTTCTGTCTCTCTTTCCCTGTAAAACTCTTTTACACATCAGGAATGTGTTGCAAGAATGCCGAAATCTTCTTAGTCTTTGCCATTATGGAAGTTCAGTTCTATTTTTCAATAACAATCTGCTAGAAAAGGTAAATTGCCTTTAAATGTAATTTTTTTGCTAGTTGTGTTAGTTTCACCATCACACAACATAGATAGCAATTGCCTCTTATTTGCAAATCATTTTACATACCTACCAGCAATACAAGAGAGCTCTGGTTCCTACAAATCCTTGCTGATGCTTGGAATTGTCCTTTTTATTAATACAGCTTTTTTAAACTGCACTTATTTAAAGTGTATAATAGTTAAGTTTTAGCATATGTAACACTTGTGAGGTCATCACCACAGTCAAGATAATGAGCATATCTCTCACCTCCCAAAGTGTCCTTGTACCGTTTCCTTTTGTAATACTGCCCTGCCCTCACATCTCCGCCATCCCCCCGCCGCCCCTCTTCCACCTGCCTGTGTGGCAACATTGGTTTCTGACACTATGCATTCATTTGCATCTTCTAGAATTTTGTATAAATAGAATTATGCAGTTTGTACTTTTAAAAAAATATCTGACATTTCAATCAACATAATTGTTCTATGTTTTATTCCTTTTTCTTGCTGAGTAGGACTCAGTAGATATACCACCTTTGTTTATTTATTCATCTCTTGTTGCACATTTTGGTTGTTTTCAGTTTTAACTCTTATAAATGAAGCTCCAAAAGGCATTCATTTACAAGTTCTTCTATGGATATGTGCTTTCATTTGTTTTGAGTAAATACCTAGGAGTGGAATGACTGGGTCATATAATGCTTTTATATTTAAATTCTTAAAACAACAACAACAAAAACTTCTCTATTTTCCAAAGTGGTTGTACCACTTTACATTCCCACTAGCACCTTTCTTGAAGATCTTTACCATATATGTATTGATTCTGTTTCTGCTGTATTCTGTGCCATTGATCTATTTGCCCAAATTTAGGCCAGTATCATGTTTTCTTGCTCACTCTAGCTTTGTAGAAAGCTTTGGCACTATGTACTGTAAGTTCTTCAACTTTGCATTTCCATATGAATTTTAGAATTGGTTTCATGACGTCTACAAGAATTCTGTTTATTTTTTTATTGTGATTTTCTTGAATTTATAGATTTCTTAAACTTTCATTTCAGAAAATATGTTAATTTAAAATTTACTCTGGATTAATACTTGCAGTGGATATAAAACTGTAGAGTTAAAATCATTTTACCATATAACATAAATTAATGACAATTTTCTCCTAACATCTTATTTTCAGATAAAAATGATGATGTCAATCAGATTATTGTTCCATTATCCATAACCTGTATTATTATTATTTCTATCATTATTTATTAGTATTATTTTTATCCTTGTTTCAAATTTTCACAGTAATGTTTATGGGTGTTAAATCATTTTTCCCATGCTGGTATGGTACTTTTTGGGACCTTTCAACCTGAAAACTAATATCTTCTTGAGAGATCAGGAACACTTTAGTTACTCGTATTGTTATTAATTATCTTCCATTTTTTTCTCAGTTTCTTTAAAGAGGAACTCATGTTGAAGTTCTTGGATTAACCTCCCTTTCTCTTAAAATGTAATTCATTTATCACCTCTTTCAATATTTGCTTTACATTCTGGAACATTCCTTGAGTCCTGCTGTTACCTTAATTGAGCTTTTGCCCCCAGCATTTTTTTTTTTTTAATTTCTAATTAATTTAAGTTCCCTTTTAGTCTCTAAATTTACTACTTTTCTAATATCTTTATTATTCAGGTCCGACTTTTGGTACTGTTGCTTTTTCTAAGATGTCAGTGCTCTCTGTATGTTCAATCATATTTATAGATGAAGTTATAGATTTTAGTATAGGCAGTTATTTCAGGTTTCTTGCCCCATTCGTTTTTGTTTTTGTTTTCCTTCTGCAGATGGATCATTTGACTGGGGAGGGCTGAGTGAGATCTGTATATATTCAGACACACCATATTACTCCATTTTAATGAGTAAGTGACAGTGGCAGCTGAGGGTGATACCTCTCTCTTCATCCAGACAAATGCCAAAATTATGGTGACTTCATTCTGGTGTTCCAAGTTCTATTTCACAGCCTTGGTTGCTCTCAATTACAATGTCTATATTTTCTTTAGTGAGTTGTTCTTTCATTTTATCCTGGGATAAAGGAAGAACTGCTCTGCTCTTGTCAAGAAAGGATCTACCTAAGAGCAAACAAAAAGTTCTTCTAGTGCTCTACTAATTCTTGCCTCTATGACATTAGATATTGAGAATGAGTGGCTTCACCACCTTTGGTGCAAGCAGCTTTGCTTAAGAAGGAAGACATAACATCTTGAGGTCATATTGTACCCTTTACACAGAGTGTGGAAAGTCTCAGCAATATTGGTAAAAGACTTCGGCAGCTGTGATTATTCTTCCAGTGGGCAGGGAGGTTTTCAACAGGCAGAAATGGCATAGCTACTGCTTTGGATATTGTCATAAAAATGTGATTTCATCATAGGGAATTTGAGCAACAAAAGAAGATATTATGGATTTTATTTGAATGCTGGCTAAGAAAAACTAGCTCATGGGATGCACTTGAGTTAGATTTTGGTATGTCAGAAAAATATTAAGGTTATATTTAAGATGATAGGAACTTCTAAAATACAGATAATAATGAAGCATGAGAATTATTGGTTTGTACTAGTGCCAATGTAATTTTGCCCCAGGTCTGTGAAACATCAGAAAAATAAAGCAGATCTATTGTGGTGGCTTCAAGACACACATTATTTTCGTTTTCTCTACAATATCCTCTAATTCAAATAAGTGGACCCCAAGTGTTCCTGCCTCTGGGGAAAAATCCTTAATACATGAGAAAAGGGCCCATTAATCCAGGTTCCAAACTAGGCTAGTAAGAGTACTCTGCATTTGATTTGTTCAAAGGCAGACAATTGGCTATACTTCCTCAATCAAGTTTTTGCCTGGACCTTTTCAAAATATTTCTCTAGAAGAAAGACAATTTCTTGATGTTGATGAAAGTTGTTAAGTCATAAAAACAGTGGAGGGTCCAGTGGTTGCATTTCCTACTGTTTAGAGAAAGCCATTTTAAAGTGGAAGAACAATGAAGCCGGTGTATTGAAAGCAAAATAGTATAGTAGAGAGTCCTGCTTGTATTGCAGACCCTGGTCCAGGTGTTCATAAGCCTATTTCATCTTTGCACTCTGCATTTTGGTTATTCACACTTTCATTAGGTTGTCTGAGAAAAATATTGTTTATTTTTTTCCCTAAATTAATTTGTTTCTGTAAATTGGCATCAAAGAATCATAAGCAATTTGTAAAACTTAAATGTCCATGTATAGTCACTAAGGACTCTAAATTATTTAATTTCCTCAGAGTAAAGCTGATAAGTATTGCCATAGAAGCTCAAGTTTATTTTGAATTAAAGACAAATGTATGTAATTATGTTTAGTGTTTTCTCAATTATTAAGTAATAGGCAATTCTAGGATTCTGATGGTGGTCACACATTGGCAATTTTTATAATATCAGAAGTTTGTTTCCAAAGAGAAAACTCACCACTTCCCTGACTTTGATAGACTTTGATTTTGACATGGAATTTGATGTGTTTTTTATGTTTTTTTGTTTTGTTTTTCACACTAGTGTATATTTAAGAAATTGATGAGAAGGCTCTAACTATGCAATTTAAATAAATGTATTATCACTATATTCGTGTCTTAAAGTGTGTATGTGATTTTAATGACTTCAGATTTTATCCATAGAATACAGGTATGAAAAATAGCATTTCAAACAGAAAAAATTATAAGTATGTATATGTGTGTATGTCTATATACACATTAAATCATTGTGTTTTAATAGTCTAATTACTTTAAATTGCAATAATAATCTGTAATAATGTTGCATGATCAACTACATTACATTATACAGGCATTAGAAGCATG
Organism: Balaenoptera ricei; assembly: GCF_028023285.1. Lineage (NCBI taxonomy): Eukaryota > Metazoa > Chordata > Mammalia > Artiodactyla > Balaenopteridae > Balaenoptera > Balaenoptera ricei. The sequence goes on from NC_082642.1 coordinate 136,522,486, forward strand.
CATATTGAATTCTTACTATATTAGATTTTAATTATTATTCTAAAGATACAGTATTTAAGATGACAGTTTTACTACATAATGATACGAATGCTAATGGTATCCATAAAGTGAATATTAAAGCAGTTTATTTTAATTTATTGATCTTTCAGATATCTAGCAACCTACTCCCACTTCTTTTCATTTTAAGCGTCAATCGAGGTGATAAGATTGATGAGGATATTAAGAAAATATCTATGGTTTCCTTATAATGCATTGGGAGTTACATATTATGTGTTAAGCAAAACAACATTTTCCTTTTCAAAATCTTCTCCAGCTTCATATATAAGCTCAAGGAATGTGGACCTTAAGCTGCTCAACATCACTAATTATTAGAGAAATGCAAATCAAAGCTACAATGAGGTATCACCTCACACTAGTTAGAATGGGCACCATAAGAAAATCTACAAACAATAAATGCTGGAGAGGGTGTAGAGAAAAGGGAACCCTCTTGCACTGTTGGTGGGAATGTAAATTGATACAGCCACTATGGAGAACAGTATGGAGGTTCCTTATAAAACTAAAAATAGAATTACCATATGACCCAGCAATCCCACTACTGGGCATATACCCAGAGAAAGCCATAATTCAAAAAGACACATGCACCCCAATGTTCATTGCAGCACTGTTTACAATAGCCCGGTCATGGAAGCAACCTAAATGCTCAATGACAGATGAATGGATAAAGAAGGTGTGGTACATATATACAATGGAATACTACTCAGCCATACAAAAAGATGAATTTGGGTCATTTGTAGAGACATGGATGAATCTAGAGACTGTCATACAGAGTGAAGTAAGTCAGAAAGAGAAAAACAAATATTGCATATTAACGCATGTATGTGGAACCTAGAAAAATGGTACAGATGAACTGGTTTGCAGGGCAGAAATTGAGACACAGATGTAGAGAACAAATGTATGGACACCAAGGGGGGAAAGTGGTGGGGGTGGTGGTGGTGTGATGAACTAGGAGATTGGGATTGACATGTATACACTGATGTATGTAAAATGGATGACTAATAAGAACTTGCTGTATTAAAAAAAATAATAGAATAAAATACTGACCATAGTGCTTCATAAATATAGAAACAATGCATTCATTGAGTAAATGACCTTGACAACAAAACACAACCAGATCAAATCTGTTTGTGACTTTCTTCTAGTCATTTGAGGACAGCTTATTTACTTGGATCATGGATTCTGGTGCAAAGCCTTTAGCTATGTCCTCTTGTCCTATTGCTTTTCTCAAATGGATGTCTTTATCAATTGTACTTTCTCTAGAATGTACTTTAATTATCTTCCTTCAGATATGTTATGTCTTCTCCAATGTTGTCTTCCTGCATCAGCCAACTTTTTCCTTCTGTGCTTCACAAGTTCTGAGTATCTTGACTTTTTTTATAAAGTATTTTTTAATTAAAAAAAAAAAGAAATCTTCTGATTCATGGCATTCCTTAAAAGAGATTATCTCTGACCACAGATGCCCCAAACATTGCCCAAATGTGCTCACTTTTATTTTATGCACAAATAACTTTCAAGCATGTCAGCCTAAAACATAAAACCAGACTGTGAGAAAATCTTGCATTCCAACAGATAGAAAAAACCTTATCACTGTCAGGTTGTAGACATGCCTTTGTATAGAAATGCTATAAATGTTAATTAATCATAATCAACAGTGTTCCAGTGACAACATACTACCAGTGTTTCTAAAAATAACAACAGCAACAAAAATATGCCAATATAAATAAATGGGAGGAATATTTACCAAAGGGAATTGAATGTATGACTTGAACTGTGTTGGAGTCTAGGCTCTAGAGTAATAAGTAATATAGTCATATATAAACATTATATTCATTCTTTGTGCTTTCCTCTGCAATAATTTATCTAATATTATTCTACAATTTGATGACTGACAGCTTTATTTAAAAATCTTGTCTTTGAAATAGAGAACAATGACAAAATTAAACTTGTTCTGTGCTGATAAATATTTAGAAGGAGTGTACAGCAGCTTTCATAAACTCTCTTATCTATTAACACTTCCCTGTTTTACCCTTAAACTTGTCTCTTTTCCTTTGCTGACTAACCAGGCTAATGCCATTCACTTTATCACAGCAGAGGCGGGCTCACAAACTTGGCTTCATTCAGCCTTTCCCTCTTCTTCCACCCAGACATAGAATCAGTCTTCTAGGTTGGTTATTTTTATTTATGAAATGTCCTAAATCATTTTTTGCTTTCCTTGCTTATCATGACTGCCTCATTTAAATTCGTCTATATCACCAATGGGAATATTACAGTAATCCCTTAAATGTCCTCCTAGGCACCAGTTTTTGCATTCTTTTTCACCAATGATTCTCAATTTTTTTGATCTCAGGACTCTTAAAAATTATTAAACACTCCAAAGAGCGCTTTTTTTTAATGTCAATTCTATCTATTGGTATACGTTGCATTAGAAGGTATATCTAAAACATTTGTAAAATATTTATTAATTAATCCTAACATAAAAATCTTATTAAATATTAACATGGTGAGATATTTTTATGAAAAATAACAATATTTGCAAAGACAAAACATTAGTGAAAAGATAAGCATTGCTTTTTCACTTTTCTTATCTGTTTAGTAGAAGACAGCTTGGATTCTCATATATGTTTATACATTACTCTTGCTAGGATATCACATATGATATCATCCATGCAAGTATGTAGTTTGAAAAGTTTTGGTTTTCTTATATCATTTCCAGATATTTGTGGATATTCTTTGGTATAACATGAAAACTCAACAAGTGGTATTTTTTAGTGGTTATTTGCAACATGGAATATAAAACCATATCAATAAACTTTTATTTTCTAACAGTATAATCCACTGGGGCTTCTTGTGCTTTGAACCTTTTACCTGTTCATTAATTTGTGACATTATGCATTGGTCATTTTGAAAATATTGGTTCCTTGAGTTATGCAGATCTCCTAAATGTTGATATAATATTGTACATTTTATTATACAATATAAAAAACATGTTAACATTTGTTAATTTCAACAACAATATGATCAGAAAAGTATTTAAGTATAGGACATTTTCAAATTGTCGATAGTGTATACAAATTTTCCAAAGTTCAGTTTATCACTTGAGAGTTGAAATTTTATTATTAGCAACAAATTCTATCAGTTGTTTTCCTGAAAGTGATGGGATCACCTGATTTATTATCATAGTTTGTAACTCTTTCAAGTAAAAGGAGTTTTATTAAAAAAAAAAAGTGGTGTGCTGGGGTTCCCAAGACTACCCCTAAGTTCAGTGATTCATAGGACTCAGCATGTAATCATACACATGGCTAAGATTTATTATAGCAAAATGATACAAAGTAAAATCAACCAAGAAAAAAGTCTCAAGGGGTGAAATTTAGAGGAAACCAGGTACAAGTTTCCAAGAGTCATACAGGATGAGCTTTAAGGCCTCCAGCATCAAGTTGTAACAATATGTGTGAAGAGTTGTCTATCAGGAAAGCTCTTTTAAAACTCAAGGCCCCAAAATTTCACTGAGAGCTGGTCATGTAGGCATCCTCTGCCTAAAAAGTACCAACATTTCAGACTCCCAGAATGAAAGCAGGGGCTTGGCAAAAACAACATGGTTTGTACAGTTAGGAAATAGAGGAAACACTTCCTAAATTCAAGTTCTCAAATGCTATTTAAGGGTCAACACGGCAAGCAGAACTTTCGAAGAATAGGCAGTCTCAGGCTTGCTATGCTATCTCTTATCTGTATGTTGTGACTTTACTAAATTGTTAAGGAGTTGGATGGTGAGCCAGCGTTCAATAAAAGACTACAAGAAAAAGTGAGATAGAGAAGTTTATTAGTCACAGGTCCTGGAGGCCAGATTGGTCAATTCAAACCAGAAAGAGCAGGGTTTTGGTAAGCTTCATAGAGGTCTTATCTAAGGGGCACCAAAAGTGAAGACCCTGGGGGGGTGGGGCAACGTGCTTATTACCGGGGCCATTGGGAGAGTCATAACAGGAACTTAATGTTTTTTTGTGACTCTGCTGGCTGTTACCCAAGGCAAGTGTTCCTGGTGGGGTAATGAAAAAGGTACCAGTGTTCCCAAACTCAGGAGTAACACCACCATCGTTCAAACAGTTACGTAAACCAGACAACTGGAGTAGCTTATCATATTAGTAGATATATATAAAAGTCCCTCGCATACCTACAATGTCCCCCATACTCTGGGAACTATTTTAACAAGCTTTGTGGGCAAGCTTTACTTTACCCTCTGCAGCGATTTTTACCTGCCTAACTTTTAAATTTGTTCTTCTATTATGTCATGTTTCTTCCTACCGTAAAGCCTGAACATGTTCTGTCTAGAAAGTATCCCTAAGTATATTTCCAGTATTCCTCTGCTCCTTTTTAAGGATATTCTTCATTTTGCTCTCTAGTTAGTAACAACTTAACTCAAAAATTTCAATTACAAGCCCTCAGAGAACAATGAAATTTCCCTTCTCTCCTTGTCCCATCACTTTTTAATAGCACTTCTTAGATTAGAATATTTTTAGTTTACTTGAATGATTCATTGATTGTTATCTATCTTCCCATGAGTTCAAAAGTCATGTCTACTTTTGCATTTAGTTTTTTTACCAGCTCCTATTACAGTGTCTGGCTCATATGAGTTATCAAATGTATTTACTCAAAAAATTACTAAAAATATTACTCAAAAAAAGTCTCAAAATTACTCAAAATTGTAATTAATATAGTGCATAATTCCTGCTGATTTCATGGAGGTAAACACTTTTTTCATCTCTTGATACCCAGTTGCCAGGAAAGAATAAAACAATAAATGAGTATTGAACAATCATGTAGAGAAAATGATAAAAGTGAGTTTATAAGAACCAACTGCAAAGAATAGTCAAGTATAATAACTATGACACTTAATTAACCTACACCTTTTAAAAAAGATTACTACTCCAATTATGTATTATTTTACAAAGTGTGTTTAGTGACTCTCATTCTACAAGAGACTATAAAAACAGAGTACCTCAGTCAAATATTTTGTGGAACACTACATAATCTATCTTCTCTTAAAAATTCACAGTACAAATCAGCAAATGAAACTTTCTTGAAACTATAGTAAAGGGATCTTTTAACTACCTTTAAGGGAAAACTTGCCTTGTTAGACCATATCATTTTTCCCCAAATATCATTTTTTTAGTATGCTTTTGAATGTTTATTACTCAAAACAAATTTGAGAAATGTTGAAACTATCAAAATAGCCTAGGGTAGCAAATTTCTAATAATTCTTATTTCTTTAGAATACAAAGTAAAGTATACGAGCAATATTTAGAAGTATGTTTAAAAGGGTGAAATCACTAAATAAAAAATAAAACAAAACAATGAAATAATGAATACCCAAAATAAATATAGTTAGCTAAGAAGTTGAAAATATCAGTAAAATATTCAAAAAACATTCAGGATAGTGAGTGTCAATAGAAAAAAATTACAACTACATGAAAAACAGGAAGAATGTTTAAGCAATAAAGTAGTTAAATATGGAATTTTATTATAAAATACAAATTTCTCACAAAAATAAAATTGAGATAAAGTAGTTGAAGTACTTATTTTAAAATTATGTAGTACAAAATTTAAATTATGTTAAAAAACTAAAGTACATTTAACTCAATATATCTTATAAATATAAATAATTTATATTTCTTGTCAAGGCTAGTAAAGATCAAAATAGGCAAAATAGTTCATCTGAAAAAGAAAATTAAATAATTTTCTCTGTATGAGAAAAACTACTGCCTAAAGGCAGTCCCTTCATTTTATCATCTAATGGTGAGTTCTGTTCATTTAGCTATAAGATGATCAAAAGGTGGTAGTGTCATCAAAGATATGTGATGTCATAATTCATCATTTTATGCCATGATTGATGTGTTGGTGAATGGTGAATGGTGTTGTTGTATAGGGAATTCAACCATTTATCTAATCATTTGGCAACATAGATTACATTGTGCTGAAGAAACATTAATAAGAATGTTAATGAAGAAACACACATCTTTGGCCCAGAGAATCTGAGAAAATCGTTCCTTGATACATAGAAATAAATTTAAACAATACTTCAACTTGTACATATTAAGAGCAGAGTATCAAAATGAAATTTCTTAAAATTTCTTAAATATTATGTAACACGTAATTATACAATATCTCACATGTATGCCAAATGTCATTGACTTCTGCTCCCACTAGATGATGAGTCATATGTATGACTCCAGAGAGTCCTCTATGATTCCAGAGAAACCTCTTAGTGTTTCTCCACTAAGCTCATTGCATGTACTTTGTGGTGGGTGTGGTTCATTCATTACGTAAAGTTCTTCAGAGTGAAGACCACCTGTCTCTAAAGTTTCCCTGAACATTAGAAATGTTAGCAGGGGAGGGCACTTAGATGATTCTGTCCCTGATCTAACTTTCATTACTGAGTTCTGGATGAGGGAGTTCCTCTCTGGAGGATTATGTGTCATTTAACAGATCATTGCTCCTGCAATCACAGACTCACCAAGTAGAGTCATTATACTTCCTCCTGGAGTAATATTCCTTCTCCACTAAGTCTCAACTTCTGCCCTGGAGACTGGAGAACTAGTAATTCTGCCTCAAGATAGAGCACTTAACCTCAAAATGCTTTTCAACACTAGGCTGAGTTACTCTTTTCTAAGAATCTTCTCTTTATCTGCTCAGAAGTTGATAAGGCATTTCAGTTGTTCCTTAATATATTCTCATAAGGCACAAAATAGGTGATCAAATCATTAACTCAGGGTCACATACTGGTTGATGTCCTCCATCCCCCGTTAATTCAAGGTGAAACTGAATTTAATATGTCTAGAAACTATTGTATGTCTTTGGCTTTCATTCCCCCAGTGTGTCTGAATTGGAAGGTCAGAACTTAGGTCATTGATTTTGCCAAATAAAACCACCAAAGAATGGTAGTTAAAAAATAAATACTAACAGGTATCTCATTTGTAAAGGAGGACAGTTGGGTCAATGATTTTCTTTTTACACCATTGACATCTACTGCTTGAATATATGAGTTAAATTTGCTAGTATAGCAGCCCTTGACCCTACTAATAAAGTGATGTCAATTTTCTGATTCAAATACCATTGCTGACTTGGAGAAGGTTAACCATTTCCATACAGTTTCATTACTGATGATTTATAAACTGCAAACAGTGGATATGACTAATTCACAGAGGAGGATTTTTTCTATTTTGACCTAGTAGTGGTATAAATATGTACAATCTAATTGTAATAATTTAACCAAAACTCTAGTGAATGCCAATATTGGGGAAGAAAGATATCAAATAAGACTGTCCTGTAGCTAACAATAGTCTTAGCCGTATCATGTATATGGGTTTCTCTTTATGACATAGTCATATACTTAAAAGTTTTATATCTTTAAAAAAGTGATAGATGATTGAATGCAGAATTCAAAAATAATTAATCTTTGAGTAATACCTGATCATTGCTTCTTCATCAAACATATACTTTATCCTTATGTCATTTTATGTCCATTATGTCTCTTCTTTTTTTTTTTTTTTTTCAATTCCATTGTTATTTTTTAGTTAGGTCATTAATATTATCACCATTATTATGTAACAGCTTCCTTAATATGTTCCCATCTATTTTATCTCATCAAACTTACTAAAGTTATTTACCAAATTAAATCTCTTTAATATTGTAACCTTTATCAAATCTCTTCACCACACAATATATACATAATATACATACATATATACATACATACAGTGTTTTTTCATTTTTTTATCAAATCCAACTTCCTCATACTTTTTCTGGCAGTCTGAAATTCACATTCTTATTTGATGAACACACACCCTATGGGATAAACAAGCAGAGTTCAAATCATTCCTTTTCTGGTACGTAAGCCTCTATTTTAATTTATTACCTTGGTCTGAGATGCCATTCTCTGAATCTTCAAGGGCAGATTCAGCGTAATTTCTTACCTTTTGAAAGGCTGCAAGAGTGATTCTTCCTTCCTGAGACATTCATGGAACTTTTAGTACTTCTGTAATGGCACTTACAATATTCTTCTTTGTATTATAATTATTTTGTATATTTAAAAAAATCTTCTTTACTTCACCATTGTACAATAGAAAGGTTTTTATTTTATTATTATTATATTTATTCTAGGACACAGCCTTTCATAATAAATAGGAAGTGCTTAATAAATGTCTCTTGATTGAATGAATAAAGTAACTTTATTTTAATTAAACATAAACTACATTATTTTATTTTGTAAGAAGGTGAGACCTTCTTACAAAAAGAATGTCTGAATAGTTCTTTTAATTTTGGTTTTGATGAAATATTATTTTACCTAAAATGTCATATTTGGAGTCCAGATTTTCCTACAGTGACTCTAAAAACACCTTCTAACATTGACTTTTCTATTATCTCTGTCTGGTTCTGAAGCAGCACCACTTTTTTGATAGGCAACGTTCTTGAAAACCAAGAACATGCATCTGAATTGAGAGCTGGAGAAAGGCAGAGTCTTCAAAGAACGTTTTTTGGTCTGGCAAAATGTAAATCAAATTTACTTGCTGTGATTTGAAAGCAGAGTTGTATCCTATGAAAAAAATAAACCATTTTTAATGTTTTTTATTCAATTGTCACTATTGAAGTAAAAATAAAATGCATATCTGTTATAGAAAGCAAGAAGATAATTACATTTTGAAGCTGGTAGCTCTCATACTCCATAGAGACCTCAAAAATGGCAAAATTTCCTATTAAAAACATTTAATATTTAAGGAAGTTTCCATAAAACTGTGAGGTCACAGATCTCAAATAACTTTCAAGAAGTTATAAACAAAATAAAATTGAGATTTTATTTACTAAGCCAGTCATCTACAAAGCATGCTAAGTAAAATTGACTGTCACTGATAGTTCCAGCCTAGAATTTCTCAAATCTACTTGAGTGCAATGATTCCTCAAACCACATTTTTCTTCAAGAACAGTGAAGCAAACCTCTGGGTTTATTTTGTCAGATAAAAATTCAGAATCAGCCTTCTTAGAGACAGAATTGCCACAGTTGCTGAGTTAATTAAGAAACTGACTTCCGAGTGCTAGGTACATGGCAAACACAAATGGCCCGGTAGGCAGCTTTTTTTAGTGGCTGTAGGCAGCTTTTTTTAGTGGCTATCTCACTTCTCCGCTGTTTCTATCTTTTGCATCACACCAATATTTCCATTCCTCTCAGGATTGGACTAAAACTTATCTCTTTTCAAGTAATGGAATGAGATCACTTAAGAAGTCTGCATCATTTTTACTGAGAAGTGAGGGAGAAACACTTGTTAGCACTGATCTGAAAGCTGTTCCTAGTGATATGTTAACATTCTCTTTCTGTGGAAGTACTACTGAAAACTGAAGGATAAATGGTTTCTGAAGATTGAAAATTCAGACAGAAGAAGACCCAGAAAACATTTTGAGGGCTATTCTCAAAAATATAAGTTAAAAAAATAAAATTTCTAAAGACCCATCAGACCAATGTCCCATTTCCCAACAAGGTGCTTCCCTATATTTTCTAAGACATCTTCCCACAAAGGGACTTAAATATAATTGGAATAAATCTGCAAGCATTCTAAGATTACTGCATCAAGTCTGCAGGAATTCACCTCAATTTAGATGAAGTACATACAATTTATGATATCCCTGTTACAAAAAAGATATAGTCAAGTCTCCCTAGGGTTGTCAGTTGCTACTAGATTTTGATTCTATACAAATATAGCATAGCAAAACCACTTTGTCACCTGCTGGAAAATGACTTTCCATGGTGTGAACTTCACTTACATTTGGATAGTTTTGTAACACCTAGCAATTATTGACTTTTCCAATTTGTACAAATGTATTTCTTTGAACACAAGCCACCTTTTCTCATCACTTTCAGTGTGAATGATGTATTCAGCTTCAAGACATATGATTATACTTAACCTATGTTTATTTACTGAACAACAACATTTTCACTAATAAACTGGAAATAAAAAGAAATTTAAAGCTGTTGCTGTTAAGAGTCATGAAGTTCCTTACTATCTTCATAGCCATGAATTTATAAATTCTACTGATTAAAATTCTCTTTGACAAGAAAATACCCAAGTGAAGCAAAGGGACTCAGTATGCAGAGTAGAGAAAGAACTCTGAAGCCTGGTTGTATGGGTTTGAACCTTGGTAGCAGTGTTGTGCTCTTGGGAAAGTTTTTGTAATTTTGTTACGGTTTAGTTGTCTCATGAGTCAAGTGGAGATAATAATAGTACTTATCTAGGAGGGAGTACAGTGGATTAAGTACGTTAATAGATGTAAGGAATTTAGAATAATGTGCAGCAAACAATAAATACACAATATGTGTTAACAAAATTTTTTTCACCAGGAATGCAACCCTAGATAGAATATTTCACTCTATGCTTATTGAAAGCACATGGGTTTAAATACCTGCAAGATCAGTAACATGCTGATGATTTGTGGATCACAGAGTATGCTGCATCCATTTGGTTGAAAATTGTAACTTTTAAAGACTTCCAGGTCCCAATTTTTCTAGTCCATCAAGTTGCATACTTCACTGAGTGAATTCTTACGTGGGACTATGTCATAACCAGAGTGCTGGCAGGATAGCCAAAGGGAATAAGTGGGAGAGAAATATATTTAAATTTATCAAGTAAGCCAGAAACTTGAAATCATCCTTCACTTTATCTTCTCTCTTGTCCCCCATTTAAATTGGTATTAGGTGCTACTGATTTTGTTTTTGAAATTTATTTTTAAAATTATTTAAAAATCTGTAATTATTCTGTTTTCTTTTGAAGACCATGTTATTTTTTGTTGGGGACACATGTGAATGTTTTCTCCATCTTTGAATCTCCTTAAATACCATACTGCTGACAGAGTAGTCTCTTTAGCATAATAATACAGTTTACTTTCTTACATGAATGTATCCAAGAGTTCCATAATGCTTTCACAATTAATTTTAAAGCCTATAATATTTCATACAAAAACTTCCTGTGTTGGTTCTTTCTATTTTTTCAGGCTTGTCATCTGCCATGTTCTAAAATATTAGCCTCTTTCTGTTCATGTCCCATTCCTGGACAATTTTTCTTCTACCTCCTGCCTTTGTACATACTCTTAGCAGTATCAGTAATGATTTTTATGAGCCTCACCTTTGGATACCATCATGCTTGTGCTTCAAGGCTCATGCCTTTATCTTTAACCCGCCAGCCCAGAATGAGTTGGAACTTTCATTTGTACTTTAAATCATTCTGCATGTTAGTTCTTATTTGGTCTATTAGTTGTTATACTGTGAATGAAATTATTTTTCAGCAATCATGAGAGTTTTGAGGGCAACGATTGAGTTTTCTTCTCAGTATCTCTGAAATCTAACATGGTCCATTGCATTAGGAGGTGATCATTAAATGAGAGTTGATTGAGAGACTCATTTAATTTTATATTAACAATGTTTGATATCAGTCCTGACCCCATGTGTTACAGCTAGCTGGCCCATACCTGGGTTAGGTGCCCAGAATCCAGTATGATTCATTTCTCTACCGTCTTTTTTGCTTTGTTTTTATTCTTTTTATTTAGAATTTTTATTTTAATATAATTTTTAAAGGTTACTTTCCATTTATAGTTATAACAAAATATTGGCTATATTCCCTGTGTTGTACAATACATCCTTGAACCTATCTTGCATTCAGTAGTTTGTATCCGCCACTCCCTCACCTCTGTATTGCCCCTCTCCCCCCACTGGTAGCCACTAGTTTGTTCTCTACATCTGTGAGTTCAGTTATATTGGTTATATTCACTAGTTTGTTGTATTCTTCAGATTCCACATATAAGTGATATCATACAGTATTTTTCTTTCTGTCTGACTTATTTCACTTAGAAGAATGCCCTCCAAGTCCATTCATCATTCATGTGGGTGCAAATGGCAAAACTTCATAAATTTTATTGCTGAGTAGTATTCCATTACATATATATATATATCTCACATCTTTATATATATATATATATATATATATATATATATATATATCTCACATCTTCTGTATCCATTCATCTGTTAATGGACACTTAGGTTGCTTCCATATCTTGGCAACTGTAAATAATGCTACTATGAACATTGGGGTTCCTGTATCTTTTCGAAATCGTGGAGGTTTTTCAGATAAATACCCAGGTACTCAGGAGTGGAATTGCTGGGTCATATGGTAGTCCTATTTTTAGTTTTCTTGAGAACCCTCCATACTGTTTTCCACAGTGGCTGCACCAATTTACATTCCCACCAACAGTGTATAAGGGTTCCCTTTACTTCACATTCTTGCCAACATTTGTCATTTGTATTCTTTTTGATAGCTATCCTGACAAGTGTGAGGTGATACTCTCATTGTGCTTTTGATTTTCACTTCCCTGATGACTAGAGATGTTGAGTATCTTTTCCTGTACCTGTTGGTCATCTGCATTTCCTCTTTGGAAAAATGCCTACTCAGTTCATCTGCCCATTTTTAAATTGCGTTGTTTGTTTGATGTTAAATTGTATGAGCTTTTTATATATGCTGGATATTAATCTCTTATCAGTCATATCATTTGCAAATATTTTCTCCCATTCAGCAGGTTGTCTTCTCATTTTGTTGATGGTTTTCTTTGCTGGGCAAAAGCTTTTAAGTTTAATTAGGTCTCATTTGTTTATGTTTGCTTTTATATCCTTTACTTTAGGAGAACAGATCCAAAGAGATATTGCTGCTATTTATGTCAAAGAGTGTTCTGCCTATGTTTCCCTCTAGGAGTTTTATGGTATCTGGTCTTACACTTATTGAGTTTTTTTATGCCTTAAAACATTTTCCCTAGCTCAGTCTTATTCTAACTTAATGTTTTAGAAATTGAATTTTCACCTTGGATTTGTTGCTCAGTTCTCCTCCCTCACTCATCTTTATCAACCTTTGTTTTCTCTTCTGGGTTATAGTATTTTCTTCAGCCTTTAGTTTACAACCACGAATGAGTTATCTTAGTACATATCTGACAGGTTTAAGTGGCATTTATAAGAACTCAATATCCCAGGTTTATAAGCATGAAAGTCATTGTTAAAACTCCTTTTTTGGGCCATATTAAAATGTACATATTGACAATATTATAAAGCAGGGATGAATATAATGGAAAAACCAACCTAATTACTAGGACCACATAGTTTTCTATAGAAACTTCTGAATTTCTAAGTTGTGATACATTCCTTAGAATGATGATGACTTGAAATTTTCTTCATTTTTCCAAAGTTGTTTACTAATTGTAATTACTGTCTCTGTGAATTGGACATTCCAACAACTTAATATTTTTTTGAATATTAAATCACAAAATAATATTTTTAGCAAGATGTGATCATATATTTCACGTATGTTATATTCTAAATATTATTATTTGATGACTAAAAGGATGAAGCTTAGAAATGCAAATAGTAATCTAAAATGCCCACTTTTTTCCTCCAGTGTCATCTGTCTTAAAGAAGGTATTGGCAATTGCTGGACCTCAATTAAATCACAGATGACTTAGTAGTATGAGAAATATAATGGATATTATAAAAATTGGGGGAATAACTTTATTTTGAATTATAATTAAAATCTCTTAAAACCAAATATATTATTTTAGCTCTGAAATGAATATTTTGAAATGATAAGGTCTTGCTGTATAGCACAGGGAACTATATTCAATATCCTGAGGTAAACCATACTGGAAAAGAATACTAAAAAATGTATATATAGGTATAACTGAATCACTTTGCTGTCCAGCAGAAATTAACACAAACTGTAAAATGATAAAAAAAAAACTTCAATAAACATTTTTATTGTAAACTTCAATAAAAATATTTTGGGCTTTGGAATTATCACACTTGACTCAGCTAGTCAAATATGTTTTTAAATAGAGTGTGTTAAATTCTCATAGAGCATTAGCAGGCACAGGTCTTTTCTCTTGAACCAGGAATTGATTTTATTCTAGTAACAAGTGGAATTTGAAACTCAAAATGTTTAAGTTCAATTTCAAACTCCAAATCCATGACATTTGAGTAGGTGCTACATTTGCCAAATTGTGTTCATCCATTCCTAAAGCTATTAGCTCCAAGTCCTGCCAATAGAAAGATCAATGACACACAGAGACAAAATCAATATGTGGTTGAGCTTCTTGCTGCGTCTTCATTAAGAGAATACAAGAGTATAATTTAATTCTTAAGCATATATTTGAAAATGTAACTTCATAAGTACTACTAAAATTGAGCATGAACTGTTTTTAACTCTTTTGGAAACCTGGCCATGTCTGTAATGACAGTACATACATACACACACACATGTGACTGTGTAAAACCTAGTGTACATTTAATAACAATAACAGGAGCACCAATAGAATCATCATTTAAATTAAAATACACAAAATTGTCAGTAACTTAGATGCTCCCTTCTGATATGAGTCCTTTTCCCTAATAATATTTGCATCCTCTCTTTCCACCAAGGTTAAAATTATATTCATTTTTCTTTAAATCATTCTGTTTTTATTTTCATAATTTTTCAATTATGCACCTTTCCTGACATACATTTTATTAGGTATTACCTGACTTTAAACTTTATATAAATTAAATAACACTGTATATAGTCTTCTGTGATTTATACCTTTCACTTTGTTGCTCTATATAACTGTACTTCATTCATTTTCAGTTCTGAATATTATTCTACTCTATCCACATACTACAAATTACTTTTTTATTCTAGTCTTGATAAAAGTTTGATATGTTCCAGTTTCTTAAACAATGACACCATGAACATTCTGTCGCATGTCCAACAATGCACACATGCATACATTTATCTAGGCTAAATACCCATAAGTAGAATTGCTTCACTTCACTGCGTATTGCCAAACTATTATGCAAAGCACATTTCCTAATTTATTCTTACCGTGCTGTGTATGAATGCTATCCTTGTTGCACATACTTGTAAACATTTGATATTGTAGACCTCTTAAATGTTAATTACACTGTTATAAAATTGTATCTCATAATTTTAATTTTGATTTCCCTGCTTTCTAATGATATTCATTTGATCAGCCGTTCATCTTTTTCACTATTCTGAAGTGCCTGCTTTAAAATTTTAATATTTTTTTAGAAGCTTAGCTTTGTGTCCATATATATGCAAGTAAATTGTAATTGAAATCTTAAATAACTTCTCCTAATTTTCTTTTTAAAAAAATCCCCTTATAATGCACTTTGATGAAAATAATTTCTAACTTCAATGCGCATATCATTTCTACGTTAAAAATTAGTACTCCTATTTACAGCCATATAAAGATTTCTACTACTAGTTACCCTTTTTTCCTTTATAATTGCATTTTCAAAGCCACATTTGAGAAACCATTTCTTACAATAAAATTTGAAAATATTTTATTGTATTATATTCTAAAAATATTATAACATGGTGTTTTGCATGAATGCATTGAATTTTCCTTGAAATGATTTTGTCTATGGTGCAAAGTATGAGTGCAAATTCATTTTTTCCACATTAACCCATTTTCTCAAGACCATTTTAAAAAATCTGCCCCTTCACCACAAATATGAAATACCACTTATTTAGTTATCAGATACACATATATTTCTGAACTTCTTAATCTGCTCCACTAATCTAATTTGTCATATTTATATAGCTCTATAATGAACATTGATATTGAAGTAACATCCATAGACCTACTGTCTTGTTTTTCTCCACATAAGTCTCAGATATTCTTTGCCAAACCCACTTTTACATCCGTGTTAGAAGTATACCTTCTTTGTGTTATATAAAACCTTTTTATTGTTTAGCAATATGTTCTGTGATTAGACCTCAAAATTCCTGATTATTTGTTCATTGAAAACGAGATACTAGAAACATTGGTCGCATTCTGTTGTTCATTTGGTGGTCTGACATTTTGCAGGGAACAATGATTTTGGTGAGCACTCTTAGTCAGGCAGCTATAATTGGAATATCTTTAATCATGGTTAATGTTTAATCATGGTTCCCAAAGGTAAATACAAAATCTGAATACAAATGTGTTAAGCATAATTTTCAATAATGTAGCTGGTAGTATGAAGTGGATAGATAAATAGCAGATGCAAGACCAAGACTTTTACAGGGACGAAGCAGTCTCCTAGGATGGGAAGGTCAGGAACAACCTCTGAGAGTAAATAACTTTAGCTTGTCATTGAAGGATTTGAGAAGCAGATAGGGAGACTCCCAAGAGATAGATTTTTTCAGGAAGAACATAATACAGGCATTTTAACATCAGATAAATATGTATTCACAAACCAAATGTCCCTTTAAATACCAAAATCTCCATTTTTTGTTTGTCATTATATCAAGGATTTTAACTTTAAACTGCGAACTCAACCTAATCCATTGTCTGTGTGTTCACAGCGCATCTTGGGTAAGTTTATTTTATCTAATTTTAATGTGCCTAAAAACAAATATATAAGCAAGTGAGCAAAGAAAGAACAACAACAAAAAAACTTTAATAGTAATAGCTGAACATTTTTGATATAGCATACTAAGGGGTGTCTGGGGGAGAAAATAAATTGTTGAAGTTTATAATGTGTATTTCTAGCTTGTGGGAATATAAAATATATTAATATTTAATTTGCTTCTGTTCCTATAATACATTTTTGTGTCAAAATGTTGCTTTTTAAAATTATAATAATTATTTTACTAAACTGCAAAATTGCCTGCAGAGTAAGATACATTCATTTACGAAGCCAATTTCCACATGGAAAATTGGTAAATAAAGATTTTTTTGAGCAACCAAGTATATTAAGTAGAAATAGTATGTTTATGGCTAGAGATTCTCATGTGCTCTTTAATGGAACAAATGCAGGCAAGTTATCATAATAGTGATTCAACTCATTCAGGGTTCGATAATTTGAGAGAAGGTAACCGGACTTAATAGTTGTGAAGGGGTTGAGAGAATAATGAAAAAAGAGTATTAAAAGATCAAAGAGCTACAATTTTAAAGAGAAACATTATTGTAATGAAATATAGCAACGGATAAGTGAATAGACACATTATATATTAAACAAAAATTAACCCGTAGTTAAATGTCAAAAAAGTAGACAGATTTTCAAGGTATGCGCATATTTGAGCAATGCACATTAATAGAAAAACCAAAAGTCCTGTCTCAATTGATACATGTATTTTGGAAAGATAAGAGAGGGTAGGGAAGAACAGAATCACAAGGTAGAGAAAAGAGGTATGTTGTAATCCAGTGAATGCTAAACTTGACATGATCATGGCTAAACTGTTTACAGATTGCTTTGGAATCTCCTTGACCTGGAAAAGACCTTTCCAGGAACAGATTTCTTGGTCTTATGTTTTATTTTATGTTTTCAGCTTACGGCATATTCAAAGGAATAACTTACAAGCAAGAATTTGAGGAAAAGCATAGTTATTTTTGATGAAACTGGCAGATAAGTATAATCTTGAATACCAATAATTGAAGACAGACTGATAATTGACATTGCAGATTAAAGAAAAAAAAGAACCTTTATATTCCTAAAGAGGCTACCCACAGAATGCAACTCAAGTTTCCTCCACAACACTTCAGGCTTACCATCACAAACTTTCACAATACTTGAAATAAAGAGAAGATACAAAGAGTTTCAAAGAAAGAAAAACATGGATCTTTTGGAAGTTTTGAAATAAAATTGGCAACCAACTTTTCAATAATAGCTGAGAGACAATGGAGCAATGACTTCTAACATTCTGAGAAAAAATAATTTTCAGCCTGAATTTTATACACAGGCAAAATAGAACAAAACTGTGGAAGGACAGATAAATACATTTTAAAGCATTATGTATCAAATAATTTATCTGCAATGTATTCAAAATCTCATCCTTAATTCCTCACGTGTCACCTGCGTTGAGTCACCGGTCATATTGAGAACAGATTACGGCAGTAGACTCTCAACTGATTGTCTCCTTTCACCTTTTCTATTTTACAGTCTATTCTCAACATGGTAACCAGAGGGATCATGTGAAGCTAAATTTGAAATGCAACTCTCTGCTCAAAATCCTTTAATGTTTCCCCATTTCACTCAGAGTAAAAGTCAAATTTCTTAATGTAACATAACTTTTGCAAATAATTATGTAATAATAATGGCATAAAATATGGATTAAGTAAATAATTGAGTCCTTTTTACCTCAGACTTTCTCCTCTACTAATCTGCCCCCTACTCATTCCATTCCGGTCACACTATCTTTCTGTTTTAACTTGAACATGCTCCCTGTGCCTGGAACACACTCAGATCTCGGGCTGTGACCTTTTTTGACCACCCTCTACTGCAACCTCTCCCAAACACATTCACACAGTATCTTCACTCCCAATCCTCTTTCCATCCTCTATTTTTCTCTTTTTCTGTAACAAAAATCTACTTGTAACCAAGTGTGTAATTTACTAATTTCAAAGGCTTATTGTTTATTTTGTTTCTGACGGTGTGGCATAGAGACCAGTTAAAAGACTATTGAATTGGTCCAGTCAAGGAGCATTGGTAGCTTGGCCCAGGGTGACATTGGTAAAGGATAGAGGGTCATCATCTCAGACGTAAAATCTAGTCCCTAATATTATGATCTGGTCTCTAATATTATGCTCTAAGGCCTGCCCTTTCACAGTTTTGGCATGGCTAAGTCTCGTAATCAATTCTAGAAAATACCAATAACATTCCTGCCACAAAATTTTCACTTTTTGTTTTTCCTGCCTGGAATTCTTTCCCTTGATAGTCACATAAATCCTTCCTCATCTCATCAGACTTCCATTCAAATATAAGCCTATGAAAGAGGCGTTTCCTAACGAACCCCCTCTTTAATCTCTATTCCCTTTCTCACCTTATTTTTCTTGTTAGCACATGTAATTACTTGACATATTAAATTGTTTGTTTATTGCCTGCCTTTTCGTGATAAAATTGTATTCCCACGATATTATTTCCAGATCTTAAAGAAGTGACTGGCAGACAGTAGGTCAGTAACTCACTCTTCTGTATGAATGAATGAATGTATGAATAATTACTGGGGGAAGAGGAGAGGGTGTAGCAGGGCTAAATTTCCATGTCCCATAATAGGAAGTGCACAGTAGGTACTGTTTGTATCACTTATTCAAGAGATACGGGTATGAACATAGTACTTAAATAATTGGAGCTAAATGATAGTTGAACAGATAAAATTTTGGAAAGCGCTTGTTTTTTGGGAGGGTGTTGGCATGAGAGAGAAGATGGAAAGTACTTCTTATTTTTGTTATGCCCATTTAACATGGTTGATTCTTTTAAACTTAATAACTTGGCTTCATAACATTAATAAACACCCAAAGCCAATTAATATGAGGTGAGTTTGAGTGAAATTATGCATTTTACTTTCATTTTTGTCATCGAAAACTTTGTGATTAGGTTATCTCTGCTGCCACTACAAATGCAATAATCTGAAGAAGACTGAAGACCCCAAAGTTCAACAGAATTGATGGCAGATGCCTTCAGACTCTGGGGAGTCCCATGTTCTCATTCTGCATATTGCAGTCACCCTTTGTAGCAATCTAAAATTAGGCATAGAAAAGTATTCATTTTAATTCATTTCACTTTTGAACATGACTAGATCCCAACCCAGTGTTCTCTAGAAAAAGATGTGATGGCAGAACATCTGAACACCACAAGGCTGTCCTAAAGCATGTGTTTTCTAGCTACGTGATGTCATGCAAGTTAATTCACATCTCTGTGCCTTCCTTTCTTCATTGTTAAAATGGGGATGCCTACACTTTAGGACTACATTAATAAATATACAATGTATAGACTAGTGCTCAATATTGAAAATAATAAAGGATAACCTCATAATAATTATTAATATTATTATGAATATTATTTCAAGTGGTCTCCAAATGGCTACATGGGCTTGCATTTCCCTCTTTTTATATTTAAATAGTAAAACGATGGGAGTATATAGCCAACACAAAGATTAACATGTAAGAGCTCAGCTTAAGTGCCAGGCAATATTAGCAATTCACATTTAGTGAAATTTTGAGAGTGCTCTATACATTAGCAAAGGCTAATCTGTGGATTTTAGTGAAAAGGAAAAGTGCATGTTAAGATTCTCTGTAAGCTGAAAATATTATTCATTGTAGCTTTGGAAGTTTTAGCCATAACAATCGGAGAAGAGAAAGAAATAAAAGGAATCCAAATCGGAAAAGAAGAAGTAAAACTGTCACTGTTTGCAGATGACATGATACTATACATAGAGAATCCTAAGGATGCTACCAGAAAACTACCAGAGCTAATCAATGAATTTGGTAAAGTAGCAGGATACAAAATTAATGCACAGAAGTCTCTTGCATTCCTATACACTAATGAGGAAAAATCTGAAGGAGAAATTAAGGAAACACTCCCATTTACCATTGCAACAAAAAGAATAAAATACCTAGGAATAAACCTACCTAAGGAGACAAAAGACCTGTATGCAGAAAACTATAAGACGCTGATGAAAGAAATTAAAGCCGATACAAACAGATGGAGAGATATACCATATTGTTGGATTGGAAGAATCAACATTGTGAAAATGACTCTACTGCCCAAAGCAATCCACAGATTCAATGAAATCCCTATCAAACTACCAATGGCATTTTTCACAGAAATCATCAGTTTTAATAGTTTAGGGTGGCTTGGGTGTTACTCCCTGAGCAGCAATTCACACTTTTGCCTCCAGTGCCTAACTGTGTACTGTGCAGTTGTGATTTTTTTCAGGATTCTTTGTTTCATTTTGACGAATTATTTCTGTGTACATTTATGAGTGTTAATGTGTCTGTGAATGTGTGTGTGTGTGTGTGTGTGTGTATTGGGGTCTGATAAAGGTAGATGTATATAAAAATTTCTGCCTTTCAAATCATTTGAAAATCCATGATTTTCATGGGTTATTATTTATACATCAGAAAGTTTTCCTCTAAGTAAAATATTTCTAGAGTAAATTCTTGGCTTCAGGTGGCTCCTCATACAAGGGCCATAGGATGTCAGAGGTAGAAGAAGCCTGTAGACCTTTCAGCTCTACCTAGAATATTCTCCTTTATTGCAGTAGAATAAAGTCTGAAGATGGGACAGAATCTACCTAAAACCAGATCTTTAACCCCCCGTTGAATTATTCCAACTGCCTTATATAGCTTTAAACAATCCAAAAGGACAAATATAACTCATGTTCACTAATTGATTGGATGCTATCTCCATGATTTTTACTATAAATTTTTCTGCCCTGTTGAGACTGCAATGCTTTTAAATACACATATATTTTGAGAAAGAAGCTATTATTTTTAACCTACTCCTTCATAAAAAAGTGGAGAAAATGACACTATTTATAGGAAGATAAAGAAAGTGAACATTTTATGAAGGCCTATGTTTTAAATTAGATGAAGACATAAATCTGTTGCTGAAATTACCTGCAAATATACAGACAGTACTATAGCTCAAGACAATAAAACACAAATCAGGTAGAAAATTATTCGCTTATAAATCTTAATCTCCTACTATTTTATTTTCTCTCATCTACTTGTTACGTGTCACTCCTGAATTTTTGGTGCTATGTCTATTACTTGGAAATAGGCTGGCCCTAATAAAACTGACATTTCTAAAGGACTGTTTTCATAGAATCATGTTCTTGCTTCTGAGATCCCTAATTCAACACCATTGACATAGTCTCAGTTCTTTGCAGGGTACAATACCAAGAACAAAGGGAGAAATAAAAATATAAAGGAAAGAGATGAGTAGGGATAAACTCAAAGCTGTTTTATTCTTCATAATTCAAAAAGTTATAAAGTTCTCTACTATTGAAACCAAATTTTTCCATTTTCACACTAGCATTGGTCTTCCATCAATGACAGGAAAAATCAGGCAGACTTTCAATTATTTTTAGCTAAGTTCTCCTCTTAACAAAAACTTGCTAACTTTTTTTTAACTCCAGATTTTATTTCAAATAATGGATTGATTATATGCTATATACACTCAGTTTTCATGGAAGTAGTGAAAACCCAACTTTTCCAGTCTAAGAGCATAACATAAAATAATAATGACTAGTCTGAAAGCAAGATGGAATCTCTTATTCAACTCTTATTAAATCCATACTAGCCAAAATATTCTATTTCATTCAATTGTCATTTCACTATTTCCTGTGGAAGGCAGCGTTTCAGATAAGTGAGTTGTTTCATCTTCATGAAACATATCATCTTTGCAAAAGGCTGCCTGAATATTACAGCATCTCAAGTTTTAGGCATCCCATACATTATACATCAAGTATCCCTAATTCCATATTTTAATTTTTGACACCAGCTCTATCTCTTTGTTTCAGGAAAGATAAATTTGCTTTTTCTAATTCATTTTAGATGCTATAAACTACCGTTAACTCTCATTGTTATGTGAGAAATATGAATTAACTATTTAAAAAAAAAGTAAATCACAAGAAAAATATGGTACATCAGGCTTTGTACATAAACTTTTCAAGAACTATTTTACATAATGTTGGTAAGTGACAAAAACGAGATTTGCTTCAAATAAAGTCGGATATCATTGGGTTAAGCACAGGTCGTTTCTTTGGTACCAGATTTATCATTGCTTTTAAACCTTTAAAACACAAAATGCTCTGTGACTATTCAGTAAGAAATCTGTTACACAGTACATCCTAAACTTATTTGACCATGGAACCCATACTTCTTGGAGCATTTGGCCAGAATAGGGTTTCAAGGGACAACATTTTGAAAAGCTGTGTGAATAAAACCAGTAATAGTGTGCCTTACAAATTTTCATACATTAGATGCTATTTTTTTCTTTCTTTCCTCTCAAATACAAGCAAACATCTTAGGGGCAATGAGTAATTTAAAATATACTAATTGTATCTGAGCACAAAGAAATGATACTTTAAGTTGGTAATTGGTGCCTGCTTCACTTGCTACTTTATTTGCTTATTTTATCAGGGATAGACTGAACTGAAGTAATATTCAACTGCTAACTATTTATTTGCTTAAAATCTAAGACAGCCTTAAAATACGAACTAACATGTTTCTTGTTATTACCTTGATCAAAATTTTATTGCTGCAATTTATTTTTCTATTAATTTCTTTCCTGATAAAAGAATTGCAAATATCTCGTCATTGCTAGAGAGATTGGGTCAGTTTGAAAAATTCAAATTTATAATCTCCATTATATTGTTCAATTTTTTTAAAAGGAAGTCTATTCAATGATCTTTATCTCACAAAGATTTCTCTGTACTCATTTCAATGTCATAGGCAAACAACTATACCCAAAGAATGAAATTGTCTAATGAGGAATTCTCACAAAATACGTATTAAAATAAGAGAAACTGTTTGAAGTTGTATATATGATTTATTTTCTTGCCCATTATTTTCCAGGCCATAATGAAGTGGCAATAGATGGATTCCTTGCAAAAGAAACAAATGCTGATGAGTTCAGCAAATCAGGCTACACATATACACTAATACAGACACTTTTTTAAATAGCTAATTTAAAGTTTTAAACAACCTATATGAAATTAATCCTATTTATACATTTATATCCAATACAAAGCAGGTACAATTTATCATTATTTTTCATTGATTTGATCATTGACACTGACTATAAACCCTTTCTTTTAAAAGATTCTTTTAGAGATTTTAAAATCTCTACCTTGAAATATTTCTATCACAAAAAAGCAAGTCAAGTATTTTGTTGAGAAAAAATTGTGTTGTCAATATGTATAAATTCCATTTTTAATCTTAAGGATTTCAATATATAGTTAGGACATTATTATTTAATTAGGCTAAGGAAAATAATTTTTTCCAGTGAATTTATAGTTTTACTATTTTTGATTTGCAATTTAAATAACTTAATCAGGTAACCAACAAATTCATCTAAGTTGGAGATTTTAAAATGTTGGGTTTTTTGGTTGGTTTGCTTGCCTGCTTATTGGTTTGTGTCCTTTTAAAGAGGCAGAAAGATTTCTTTTTTTTTATTGCCAGTATTTTTCCAGATAATCAAAGAGAAAAAAATGTGTGAAATAGTCATCTCAGCTCTAGTATTGGTATTATTTTGGTCTTATGTGAACACTCCCTGAATCCTGATCTCCAGACTTTAAAAATATCCTCATGGTGTCAAATACTATAGAGGTTACAAACAGATGTATTTTTTATTGCTGTGTTATTAAATCAATAAAATCTGTTGTTAGAAAAACCGGAAGATTTTTGAGATTAAACAGGATGCTGTTGTGTAGACTTGGTTCATGTGACCCTAATTGTTGATATTCTATCATATTGAACCTTTTGAAGTTTCAGAATCAGGGGTGTACTAAATAACTTTAAGTTGTATTTTTTTTTGTTTTTTTTTTTTTTGGTTGTTGTTTTGTTTTATTTTGTTTTGTTTTAATTACAGTATAAATGGTTGACCCTATTCAGCAGTCTTTGGACTGGCGGAATATTCCCCTCTGTTCTGTGGTTGTATGTCATGCACAACCTGACCAGGAAAGAAGAAACCAACCTAAGTACTTAATATAGAGGAAATTCAATGCAAGGAATTGATTATACAGGTGATGCAAGAGCTAAGAAAACAACAGAGATTGGCAAGGCAAATCAGAGATTAACAGAAGAGAAACCCACTCACATACTAAGAGGCTTCCCAGAATATATATCTGATAAACTCCAGACACAGCCTTCCCCTCTGTTTTATGTACTACAAGCAATTTGTGTCACATTAGGATGCACAGAATCTCCCAGAGAATTTCTAACAAAGGCAGATCCAAGGTATTGCCACATCCCTCCTACCCCAAACACCCACATACACAAATGAAGATTTGGGAGAGACTAGAAATTCGAATTTGACACAGGTGGTTCACAAATTTTACACTGACAAACACTTTTTACCAAAATCCCTACCTTTGATCTAAATAAAATATTTTTGTCTTTCAAGAACACTAGAAACCATCTTGCCCTAATTTTGTCCTTTGAAGGCCATCTGCTTGATGTCTCCTGATCACTTTCAACCCTTTCATGCTGAAAATTGTCTTACTTGGAAATAGACTCGCATATTTCTTAGGTAGGTAGTTTCTTGGGGCATCCTTATAGGATTTGCTCCTTTAAAAGGGAGGGAAAGGAAGCAGGATTGGGCAAAGGAGAAGGTGGATTATGATGCAGACTCAGTAAAGGCTTCAGCCAGTGTCCTAAATGCACAGAAGCTCAGATGTTTACTGGAGGTAGTCGCACATGGTGGTGAGGGAGCAGGGCCTTACACTCTCACAACATACACTGGTCATCAGATGTTGGCTGCTCTGGAAACGGGATCTGGCCTTGGCAAAGAAATCTCTTCAGAAGAGGGCAATCCCCAGAGATGACTGAGAGTTGAAAGGCATCAGCTGGCAGCACCCTCAGCTGCTGAATAGTAAGTCTTTTTGTCCTGAGGCAAATCCTGTCCGTTCATGAGACAAACAACTACATTTTATTTTTATTCAAACTCTATGTTTTCTTCAAATCATTTTTTTTCTAATAATTCTAGTTCTCTATAGCTACTTCCTTCTTTATGTATACTTTATGGTCTACATACAACTCATTTGGGACCTATCAGTGACTTTCCCATTTTGTAATTTAAACAAACATGTAGATATATGTGTGGAGAATACAGTATGCACAAATATGCATATATCAGTTCTCCACACATAAACCACTTGTCCCTTAGGAAAAAGAATAACAACATATAGTTATTTGAATATGCATATAGTTAAAACTAAGTTAATGCTTATTAGAGAATATTGCATTTATTTTTTGTTTATTTTTATCTCTGTGTGAAGAATACTAAAATTTGGTAGCTAGACATATTTTTGGTTTATTAAATGTTAAATATTGCTTTAAAATGAATATATGATGAAACAAAACATAAGGATATTGGTAATTTTTGAAGCTTTGTGATGACTATGTGGGGTCATTATACTATTTTTCTACTTGTGTATATTTCAAAATAATCTTAATTTTAAATTTGATAACATAAGTAAAATACATGCAAAATGACAACGTTGGTGTATTAGGTTTCTTCAGAGAAACCAAACCAATAAGACACACACACACACACACACACACACACATTTATTTGGAGGCTGAGAGGTTCTACCATCTGCCATCTGAAGCTGGAAACTCAGAAAAACCAGAGGGGTAATTCAGTCTGAGTCCAAAGGCCTGAGAATCTGGGGAGCTGATGGTGTAAATCCTAGTCCGAGGTCAAGGAAGACAAGAAGAGATGTCCCTGCTCAAACAGTGAGGAAGGAAGAACCAACAGGGAAAATCCTTCCCTCCTGTGTGTTCTGTTCTGTTCACTTTTGCAATGGACTGGATGATAAGCCACTCACACTGGGGAGGGCAGTCTGCTTACTGAGTCCCCTAATTCAAATGTTAATTTCATCCAGAAACATCCTCACAGACACACCCCCGATGATGGTTAATCTGGGTAACTGAGGGCCACTCAAGTTAACACATAAAATTAACCATCACAGATGACTATTTTTCCTTGGCACAAAACAAAAATAGATGATAGCAGATGACAGTTCAATACATATTGAATTATTTTTTTCAATATATGAGTGAGGAAAAAACAGTGAAATTCTGAATAAAGTAAAACACTGAAGTGTTACATCCAAGTTTCAATGAAGAATTAAAAAATCCTAAAGTGAATTTATGAACAGGAAAACATTATACACCATGAAAATATTAAAAGTTCATGTATAATAGCTATAAAACAATACGATCTGTCAAGTCAAATTATAGGAATCCCTTCTAATCCACTAAGAGGTCATCAGTATTTGAAAATATGCACATGCTTTTATATTCACATAACTCAATTTAAGCTAGTTCACCTCTTCTGCCCCCTCATTTTAGCTTACTCATCCTTGGTTCTTATACATTAACAGCATCAATTTTGCAAGTAAAACCCCTCAACCTTTCTTTCCTATTACACTTTCCACTTCCAGGCCTGTATGTACCCAGAGAAACACATAACACTAGAGCGACTGTTACAGGAACACTGAATACTAAATAGTCACTATAAATACAGACATTGCAACCTCAAATTTCTTGTTTGTTAAATGTCACCTGATTTTAATTTGACCTTCCTATTCTTATGCAACTTACTTAACTTGGTATGCCCTTTCCTATTCTTGCTAAATCCATTACTATATTTCATGTTGGTAAAGAATTATTACAGGTTGCCTAAAACACAAGGCTGGGTTAGAAGGTTAATGACAGATGTGCTTTGTAGAATGTCACACAAATTGATACTATTAGACTGGCCATGGTCCAATGGTAATTCAACTATAAGTGTAATAGTACTCTAATCAATTCTAGTCTAAAAATATCTGAAAATGACATTTGTCCTAAAAACTTGTGAACACTGCTGCTGAGTGGAAAAATCAGCGTGGAAGGAACAGAGAATTAGGTTAGCAAACACTCTAATCACTGGAGTCAGAACAGTCACAGGAAATAGAAATATATATATGTGTATCTCCCTGTGTGGTGTCTGCCACTTATTTTAAACCAAATTTCATGCATGAAGCAAAGAAATAACAATTTTTAATAAATCTCTTGTTTTAAAAATGGGGTTAGCTCTTCTAATTGAGATTGATTCTTAGCAAGATATTTGCATTTCCTATGAAGAAAAGATAGATTGTATATTAATTACATGATCTAATTTGAGCAGTAAGAGAAGCTACTATGGAAGGAGATCCCATAAACAATAGATGTTGTACTTTCATTGATAGAAATTTGTCTGCAGTGGACTTCTCTGCCTCTACAAGGTATTGTTATACCCCCTCTTCAATTGCCTTAGACATGAAGGGCAGATAGTTGAGTTCAAGGTAACTTGTCAAAATAACTCCAATATTTGTGGTTC